>NW_014584567.1:0-1789 GCF_000485595.1 Priapulus caudatus
TTTACCGTCCTGTTTATGTCACGTTGTCGTTTACCGTCCTGTTTGTGTCACGTTGTCGTTTACCGTCCTGTTTATGTCACGTTGTCGTTTACCGTCCTGTTTATGTCACGTTGTCGTTTACCGTCCTGTTTATGTCACGTTGTCGTTTACCGTCCTGTTTATGTCGTGTTGTGTCACATGCCGTGGTAGTTATGTAACGTAGTCACATAGCATGCCTTATTTGTCACATTGTGTCATAGAATATGCCGGATATGTCACATTATATCGCATACCATGCTGTTTATGTCACATGGTTACATAACAAGCAGGTCATTGTGTCGCGCTGTGTCACATAATATGATAATTACGTCACATGGTTACATGTTATACGGGACCAGAGAGCCTCCGTGACCCAGTGGTTAGGCCTCGTACACTGTCCACTGAAGGCTGTGAGTTCAAACCCCCGCCGGGGCAGTAAATTTTCTCAAGGTGTAAAAACCTGGCTCTCAACATTGGAGACTGTGAATCTTTCGTGGCTTGGATGACTACGTAAAATGGCGGTCCCGTCACCATTAATACTAAGGGCGTAAAAGAACCACTGAGGGCGCAAAAAAACTCTGGGTGTGACCACCCTCAGTGCCTTTCGGCTACAGGCTAAACTACCTGGCTTTACCCAAGCTAGGTCACACCCCATGGCTAGCTATAGCCCTGCGTTACTATCCAACCGTGGGCTACGCACTAACACCATCCAGGTCCAGATCCAGTTCTGTTCTTGTCAACGCGGCAGCGGTTTTAGCAATCAAGCAACAAGATTTCTCTGCGGCCGTCTCAGCTAAGCTGTGCCGTCGATCAACAGGACTTCTTGCCAAGGGACGCTATCCTGCGCCATTTAGCGTCGTCATCGTAGGCGTAGCCTCGCAGTTTAGAGTAATTCTGTGTAATGCCCGTTTCGGGCTCTCCCCTAGGCAAGGCAATTATTATTACATGATAATTATGTTGACTCTTGTCGCATCGTGTCACATGCCATGCTGATTATAACAAATGGTTACACGATATGTTGGTTTTTGTCACATTGTGTCGCGTAACATGCTAATTGGGTCACTTGCTTTCATACGATGCTGCCATTTGTCACATTGTGTCACATGCCATCGTGATTATGTCACATGGTTACATCGCATGCTGTTTTTGTCATACTGTCACATAGAAAGTCGGTCGTGCGGCATTCTATCGCATTCTGTGTTTATTCTGACACATTCTGTGTAAATGCCATGTGTATAAAAAAAAGTACGCTAGAATGTGGAAGCGATTATGTAACACTTTGCTACTGATGATGAAGAGGAAGAGAGGAAAGGGTACGTAGAAAAGGAGGAGATAGAAAATAACGAGGGGAAAGAATATGAGAAGATGAGGAAAACAAAAAGGGTGGAGGAAAATAACGAGATGAAGCAGAAGAAGAAAAAAGGAGGAGGAGGAAAATAAGAAAGAGGGGAAGGAGGAAGAGGTGAGGGGAAGAGGAGGACGAAGATGGAGAGCAGTAGGAAGAATGAGGAGGAAGAGGAAAAGGAGGAGGGAGGGGAGGGAGAGAAATAGGAGGAAAAGAGGAGGGGGAGAGATGTGAAGGATGGGAACAAGGGGATGAGGAGGGGGTGAAGAAGGAGGAAGAAGAACTGGGAAGACGAAGGATGAGGAAGAAGAAGAGACGAAAGATGACGTCTACATAAAGGAAACTCGATCATTAAACCTCAGCTACTTTCCCTCTCTCTCTCTCTCTCTCTCTCTCTCTCTCTCTCTCTCTTTCTCTCTCTCTCTC
>NW_014584567.1:2346-2617 GCF_000485595.1 Priapulus caudatus
GTGTGTGTGTGTGTGTGTGTGTGTGTGTGTGTGTGTGTGTGTGTGTGTGTGTGTGTGTGTGTGCGTGCGTGCGTGCGTGCATTCGTGCGTGCGTGCGTGTGTGTCATCGTCGATTCATATGATTCTCACAGCGGTAGTCAGAGGAAGTACAGTGCTTCTCCATATCCTAGAAAGCTGTCTGGCAAACACACTGTTCCCTTATGCACACTGCATACCTCTCCCTCCCTCTCTCTGCATCTCTCTCTCTCTCTCTCTCTCTCTCTCTCTCTCT
>NW_014584567.1:4404-4788 GCF_000485595.1 Priapulus caudatus
AATAATTGATGACAATAATGTCCGGCAGGGGCGCTGCCTGACCACCCATGACGCTTAATGATGCTGTTCCATCCACTGATCTCTACTATACTAACGTATAGTATTATATAGAGTAAGGTTATAGAGTAACGTTCGTATAGTAGAGATCAGTGGTTCCATCAAACAGAACACCCCAACATACACCATCCATCTTACACACTAACGCTCACGTACTACATCTGATGTATTATTAATAAGAAGAAGACATATATATATACATATATATATATATATATATATTATATAGAGAGAGAGGTGTCAGAGACGGAAGAGAGAGAGAGAGAGAGAGAGAGACAGAGAGAGAGAGAGAGAGAGAGAGAGAGAGAGAGAGAGAGAGAGAGAGAG
>NW_014584568.1:0-446 GCF_000485595.1 Priapulus caudatus
ATATACTTATTAATATATATATATATATATATATATATATATAATGTATATATAAAAAAAAAATATATGTGTGTATACGGATATATGGAGCCTAGACTCTATGATTATAAAATCTCAAAGAAGACTAAAATTAGAAAACGATCCCTCAATATATCAGCTTTTCTTATATATATACATATATATATAATATGCTTGACGTTGAACTTGTTTTCGTGTATAATCAGAGGTATAATACACTATGGTAATGGTGGGTCGTATTTGAGTTGACCCCGTGACCTCGCGTGACGTGAGCGCTGCTGCAACAGTATCGCGTGTGTGTGTACGCTCACTCCTTCTTCTTCCCAGGCCAGCAGACGATGTGGGCGTGTGTGTGTGTGTGTGTGTGTGTGTGTGTGTGTGTGTGTGTGTGTGTGTGTGTGTGTGTGTGTGTGTGTGTGTGTGTGTGT
>NW_014584568.1:2059-2688 GCF_000485595.1 Priapulus caudatus
AGCAGCAACAGCAGCAGCAGCAGCAACAGCAGCAGCAACAACAGTAGCAGCAGTAGTAGCAGCAGCAACAGCAGCAGCAGCAGCAACAGCAGCAGCAACAACAGTAGCAGCAGTAGTAGCAGCAGCAGCAGTAGTGCTCAGTAGCAGCGGCAGCAGTAGTAGCAGCAGCAACAGCAGCAGCAGCAGCAACAGCAGCAGCAACAACAGTAGCAGCAGTAGTAGCAGCAGCAGCAGTAGTAGCAGCAGTAACAGCAGCGGCAGCAGCAGTAGCAGCAACAGCAGCAGCAGTAGCAACAGCAGCAGCATAATCATCATCATCAACAATTTTCTTCCAGCAGCCTCTCTGTTACCGCGTCTGTAGTTGCAATGCATCACATGTCTGAGCAGCCGTCACATCACTGCTGCTGCTGCAGCCACGCGCCGCTCCCTTCCCCTCTCTCGCTCTGCCTTTCTTTCTTGCGCGCGCTCTCTTCCACTCTCTGTCCTTCACACTCTCTAACGAACACCGCATTTTCTTCCCTCACTACCCTCTCACTCAAACAAATTGCGCGTTCCCTCTCTATCTCTATCTCTCTGTTTGTGTGTGTCCTTTCCATTATCCTTTCTCTCTCCCACATCTTTCTCTGTTT
>NW_014584568.1:4259-4788 GCF_000485595.1 Priapulus caudatus
GCACCATCAGCAGTAATAGCAGCAGCAGCAGCAGTAGTAGTAGTAGCAGCAGCAGCAGTAGCACCATCAGCAGTAACAGCAGCAGCAGCAGCAGTAGCAGTAGCATCAGCAGCAGCAGCAGCTCTATCTCGCTCCTCCCCTCTTCCAATTCCCCTTTCTTTCTTTATTCCTCACCCATCTCCCTTCCCTCCTCCTCCCGTTACATCTATCCCTTTCTATCTCCACTCTTCTCCCTCTCACCTCACTCTGCCTTCTTTTTCTCTCGCTCTCCCTTTCTCTCACCCCCCTCTCCCAACACAACCCTGCCACTGTGCAGATCTGCGAGAGACCCTCAAGGTCTTGCGAGGGCACGCACGAGAGGGAGAGAGGGGGGAGAGGGGGGAGAGGGAGAGAGGGAGAGAGGGAGCGAGAAAGAAAGGTAGAGAGGGAGAAGGCGGACAGAGGGGAGAGGGGGAGAGGGGAAGAAAGAGAGAGGGAGAGAGGGAGCGAGTGAGAGAGGGAGAGAAGGAGAGAGGGAGAGAAGGAGAGA
>NW_014584569.1:0-4785 GCF_000485595.1 Priapulus caudatus
GGGTTATGTACGTAGAAGAGAGAGAGAGAGAGTTTTATAGATAGATTATTATATTATAGATAGATATCATATTTATAGATTAGATAGATTTATTAATCAGCAGTAAATACACAAATGCTTGCGTAGATATATGGGTAGTTTAGGAAATGATATAATTGTCCACCATTATATTAATCATTTTACCGGTAAGGTTTACTCTTGAGAATTCATGCATATTACAAGAACGAAGAACCGACACCCCACTTGCAGTCGAAGCTGTCTAAAGCTAACACGGTACTTACATGCTGTCATGCATGCAAATTCATATATAATAATATATATATATATATATAATTTATAGCTGCACATCAAAAAATGATGTATTTTCATAAGCGTATGAGAAAGAAATTGCGCAATGGAGAAGGAATTGGCTATAAAGTCACTCCTTATACATAATTATTCTGATAACGTGTTAATTAACGCGTGTATAAATTAATAAACCTAGTTTTGTGATACTATAGCTAGCGGCCACGTTTGATGAATCGCCGCAGCCTGATCTTTTAGACGGTCCGCTATTTGTCACCTCCCTCCGCGCTATTAAATGATAACCAGAGCCACGCTGGTTCCCATCTAATGGTCTTAGGTCCAGCTGTCTGGCACTGGCACAGCATTCAGCCAGCATGCAGAACAGAATATTGTTTACATTTATTAATCCACCTATATATTATTAGAATAGCTACTAATCAGCTATAATTACTAATATGAACAGGCGCGATGACATTCACGACTCGTGAGTAGGGCGAAAGGAGTACTTGTGTTCTTCAATAAACGAGTCGTATTGCTTGCCCCATCCCATGTGAAAACAATTCTCAGAGACGAAGAAGAAAGGTATCACAAAAACAAATTTTGACATAATTCACATGTACGAGCCATGGACAAATCCTCCATGCCTGGTCGGAAATATCTTTGTTCGAAACCATTATAAAGATACGTGTGTACTTATTAATATAATCAAGATATTAAATCCAATATGTTTAAACTATAGACTAGTGCAGCTGGATTATGCGAAGTCAATGGAGAAAAACACATGATCCAGGTTAATGGTATCTGGTTCAACATGAAGGACATGTTTCTGAACGTATTAACTTCATCCTTCAAGTATATTATTTAATTAGTGAATATCACATATTATAATTGTTAATTTCTTTGCCCAACGGTTCTCGGAAAACTTAGCTAAATTGCTTTGTTGTGTTGCTGTTGTAATCCTTTCTATTCACTCGTGACAGCAATTCGATCATTGAAGACGGATAATTATCCGTCGCGGTTTGGGGAGAGACCNTGATGTCACGATCATGATGTCGCGTAACAATCACAATTACGTGATGTCTAGGGAATACGAATAATACACTATTACAAGGTAAACAATCGGCTGCATTGTTTTAACGTTCTGTTTGGTGTCCGCTCCGCAGCCGATATCTGGCATAGGGCCTAAATAATCCGATCTTGTCCGAAATAAAATACCTTCCTAGCCACATAACCAACTCAGATTTCATGCTGGAATAGAGTTGTCAACAGTTAGGTGCTTGGTATTCAGTCGCACGATAACTAGTATTATTCACAATGAACAAATTTAGAAATCCGTTGGCATCCATTGCTACAAAACAGAAAAGTTCGGAATCGATACATAATCGTAAGTTGATGTAAGAAGATTGATGGTCTAACCCTATAGTTAATGATGTAATGAAAATATACTGTGTTGGATAGATTTAAAATTGGATGAGGGCATCTCAGTGGGACGTTTTAACCTGTGCATTGCTCGCACGAAGAAGATATACACTCGCCATTAGATGTGCCTTGTTTGTCTTCTTATATGGTAAAACAAACTGAGCTGAAGCCTGAAATAAGAAGAAAGAGACTGTGAGCTAAAATTAAGTTAGATATTCCTAGTTGGTCTGATCAGATGATGAAACGTATTGAGCTAAAGTTCGACTCGCAACAGAACTAGAACAGGCGACCTGTGAAGATCTGTTAACTCTTTGTGAACCTGGTAATCCTGGTGACTCCTCTGGTAACTAATATATTGCCAGCAATATTGTTTGCCCCGAAAAAAAAACAATCATCTTAATCACTATCCCACTTAGATGTTTACAGTTTGGTAGGTTTGCGACAAAACTATGCACTCAATAACGTACTAACCAAAATCAGTACAGAGATGACTGCCTGTTTTGAATAAAAAAATGCATCTGGTATCATAGCTGACTCAATGTTCCAGGTGATGGATGTATCTGTTATTAAAATTCCTTGGTAACATAATCCATTCAAAGATCGTGTAGCAGTCGAGTTTGTGGCCAAACTATGCGCTCGTGAATAGCATAAACAATATTATTACAATTGTATCCAGGCTTGTCTTAAAAAATGCATCCCAAAACACAACTCACACGATATTCGTGTTAGAATTGAGTTGGCCAAAAATATATGCTTTCGTGCGTGGAATAAACTATTATTACACGTGTATCTTTACTTTACACGTTTACTTTAAAAATAATGTCCCCTATAGTTTACTACGAAACTATGCGCTCGTGTGTGGAATAAGTAATATTATTACAAGTGTATCTGCGCTTACTTTAAAAATAATGCCCCCTATAGTTTACTACGAAACTATGCGTTCGTGTGTGGAATAAGTAATATTATTACAAGTGTATCGGAGCTTACTTTAAAAATAATACACCCTATAGTTTACTACGAAACTATGCGTTCGTGTGTGGAATAAGTAATATTATTACAAGTGTATCAGAGCTTACTTTAAAAATAATGTCCCCTATAGTTTACTACAAAACTATGCGCTCGTGTGTGGAATAAGTAGTATTATTACAAGTGTATCAGAGCTTACTTTAAAAATAATACACCCTGTCCCCTATTTTACTACAAGAAACTATGCGCTTCGTGTGTGGAATAAGTATATTAATTACAAGTGTATGCAGAAGCTTACTTAAAATAATACACCTATGTTTGGCCATTAGCTCATGCCATCATAGCTCACTCGATTTTGTTATTGAAATTGGGTTTGCGGTACGAAACTATCCAGTTTGCTTCTGCACTCGCTAATAATTAATAGCGTGACCGCTAACATAGTATTACGGGGGCCAGTGGTTGCCTCGTGAACAAATTTCACCTGTCACACAGTTTGTTATGTGTTGGATATGTTGTGATAACAGCTTGAACCCATGCGCGTGATTAGCCATATAAAAATTACTATTACCACCGATATATTACCCAGCAGTATGGCCTGCTTGAATAAAACAGAAAACAATTATCTAGTCAACTCGAATTCTCGATTCGAATGTATAACTATGTTTCGTATATTCTTCATCATATTATCATCGATCATCATCCAATTCATCATTCAGTCTAATATCGTTAGTCATTATTATCATCATTATCATCATATCTAATCTCGTCTAGTGTATCATCATCATCACAGGTCTATCATCATCATCATCTCATCATCATCATCTCATATCGATCATCTGTCTGGTCTCATCAATCATCTAGTCACTTCACTCTCATCTTTAATCACTTAGTCAACGTCGATGTTTATATTTAGTATTAGAAACGGCCGGCGTGAGGTGGTGGGGTGGGGTTAAGAATAATGGAATATGGGGAAGGGAGTATGGATTGAGAGAGAGAGAGAGAAGAAGTTAGTGGAGTAGTTAGAAATTGGAGAGGATAGAAGGAATGGGAGAATTGTGAAGCGGGATTGGAGTAGAGGTACGTAAAATTACTCAGACATATATCGTTACGAGGGATACGCTTTGTTTTCTGGCAAACCGTTTTTCAGAAACATCATAAATGTTAATGCTAATGTTAATGCTAAGATAGGACACTTTACCACTAACTGGTTAACGTTACTAAGATAGCGTTGCAGAAAAGTTTCGCAGCTACGATAAAATACGTAACAGCAATTACCGAGCTATTTCTCTTACACATCGTAAGTTAAGGCTAATGTTAAGGACTATTTTGCCTCCTGAACCTGCTCCGGTAACTGACTGCAGGAACTCTGCTCAAACTGACTAATTTTGCTCAGCTGGAAACCTGCTCCGAACTGCAGATATAGCCAGCGCGACACTAGCTGCTGCGATCAAACCTGTGAGCGTTTGAAGCGTGTAATGCCATTAAATTCGGATTTCATTGACCTATCAAGAGGTCGCTCTAGCAGTCGAATAATCATAGTGGCTTGCTTGCAAAGTATCACAGTGAAATTTACCATTCGAATCAATTCAACGATGTCCTTTGTTACAGGACGAGACAGAAATGGTTCAACTGTGTCAGAATTGTGTAAACTTGCTTTAATTCGTACAACAACATGAAGATGTACAGACGAGATAGGACACCGACAGAACTTAGACGAACATTGGAGACACACAGCCGCGAATAGCAGCGGCAGCCGAGAAACACAAACGTAGATATTCACACTCCTCTCTCCTCACACGCGTCCACGACACCGGCACACGCATGCCACACACGTACACACATTGAAAACACACGTTCACACCTACAACCAACACACACACAGTAATCACACCCACAACACACACATTGCAGGCACGGCGCGCACACACACGCACCCACGAACACTTCGCCTACACACGCGCACGCCTCACGCATCAGCACGTCTACCAACACGTCTGACACAAACACCACACACACACACACACACACACACCACACACAACACACACTACGCACGCACGCACGCAGGCCACACACGCTCACACACGCACACACATGCACAAACAGGCACGCACA
>NW_014584570.1:0-2242 GCF_000485595.1 Priapulus caudatus
TACTGCATGTATATATGTGACCATACATGTACATACTGCATGTATATATGTGACCATACATGTACATACTGCATGTATATATGTGACCATACATGTACATACTGCATGTATATATGTGACCATACATGTACATACTGCATGCATATATGTGATCATACATGTACATACTGCATGCATATATGTACTCATACATGTACACACTGCATGTATATATGTGATCATACATGTACATACTGCATGTATATATGTGATCATACATGTACATACTGCATGGATATATGTGACCATACATGTACATATACAAACACATAGATACATGTATTAGCACATACGTATTCAGTATGTACATGTGTGAGCACATAGATACATGCAGTATGTACATGTGTGAGTATATAGATACATTTAGTATGTACATGTATGTGCACATATATGCATGCAGTATGTACATTTATGCACACATATATATATATATATGCAGTATGTATATGTATGAGTACATAGATACATATGTGAGCACATGGGTTCATGTATGAGTGAGGTCACAGCAGCAGCAGCAGCGACAGGATCGCCGCCACCATCAGCGGTGATTGACTCCTTCGTCACCTACTACATCAACGCTCGCACGACAATCACCAAATAGAGAGCGTGAGTTAGGGAGCGAGAGAGAGAGAGAGCAAGAGAGAGAGAGCAGAAAAAACCAGTTCATTCTCGCGAAAAACGCCCTCCCCCTCCCCCCGAGCGAGCGATGCAGGAAGAGGGCGGGTTCCGGACCCCCAACGCTGTCTCCCCCGCCACCCCCGCCGCGCAGCAGCAAGAGTTGCGCGCGCTCCTCTCGCTCAGCAGCTGCCGAGTTGGCGGCCCGATACAATCGCGTCGTTGTCGGGATGGGTCGAGGGGGCGATGGTGGCCCCACCCACGCGCCCCTGGGGGGAGGGGTCCCATATCGCACCGCGCCGATGAACGAGGAAAGAGTAGCGAGACGGCGGTTTTCGATTCCGTGGCGCGCCGCAATGCTGCTGCTGCTGGTGAGGTGGGGGTCTCTTCCTGCATGGCAAGGGTTCTCACCTAGGACGTAGAGAGCTGAATGAATGAGAGAGAGGGAGAGGGAAGAGAGAGAGGAAAGGCGAGAGAGAGGGAGGAGAGAGAGAGAGAGAGAGAGAGAGAGAGAGAGAGAGAGAGAGAGAGAGAGAGAAGAGATTCTTTCTCTCTATGTGTGTCTCTCTCGCTCACTCTCTCTCTCTCTCTCTCTTTCTCCCTCCCTCCTTCCTCTCCCTCTCCCTCCCTCCTCTCTCTCACTCACTCCCTCGTGGAATGCCGTGGACGCACCCTCGTGACTGCAGTCACTGCTAGCGACCTGGCATCCTGTAATTACATTAGAACTCACTCCTGTCATTAGCGGACGCGGCCAGTCGGTCCGACTCTCTCTCCCCCAGGTGCTGAGCGCCTCCGACTGCCGCGCCCGCCCGCTCGCTCGCTCGCTCGCGCACGCGCATAAAGAGTTATAGCGACCCGGGCCGGAATTACCGTAATTCCTTCGCATTAGTTACAGTAACAGAAAATTCGCCGCATCCTGTGCTTTGTGCGCGACTCCGGCGCGCGGCCCCGCCCCGCCTCCAGGGGGCGTGTGCGCGCAACGCGCGGCGGCGGCGCGGCGGCGGCGGCGCGATAACCATTCACCGGGGGGCGTCTCGGCGATGCTTGAGCAACACTCGCCCGCTGCCGCCGCGCTTTGCGCGCTCACGTGCCGCCTCTCTCTCTTTCTCTCTCTCTGTCGTGCTTCTCTCTCTCTGCTCTCCTCTCTCTCTCTCTCCTCTCCTCTCTCACCACCTCTCTCTCTCTATCTCTCGCCCCTCTCTGTCCCCCCCTCCCCTGCTCTCTCCATCTCCCCCCTCTCCTCTATCTGTCTCCCCTCTCTTTCCCCCCCGCTTCTCCCTACTGTCTCCCCTCTCTCTTCCCCCCCCGGCTCTCCTCCTCTCTTTGTCCCCCCCCCCGCTCTTCCTTCTTCCCCTTTCTCCCTGTCTCTCTCTTTCTCGCTCTCCCCGTCGTCTCTCTATCTCGCGCGCGCGTCGGCTCTCAAACGAAATGACGCTGTGAGCATTACAACTCGGGGGGTAAAGTGTGAATCGACCGACCCCCCCCCCCCTCCTCCTCGCTCTCTCTCTTCTCTCCGCGAGCGAGCGCGCGCTTTCTCTCTTTCGCACCGGCAACGCAAACACGCGCGCGTAAATCCGCGATGCCGGCC
>NW_014584570.1:2267-4785 GCF_000485595.1 Priapulus caudatus
TATATACATATATATATATATATACATATATATATATATATATGTATATATATATATATATATATATATATTATAATCATGCCCAACAGTCAACATCCACTTAATACTTCCAACAACTGCCACCGAGTGGCGCTGGATTGCCAACTGGCAGCCAATTAGGGCCATCGCCGCGGCAATGGCTGTAAACAAGTCTCATCGCGTTTGTTTGCCTCAGCTTCCGGCAGCCGTGACAACAGACGCGCGAGCGCGGAACAGCCGACGGCTGCCGTCGTCGAAGAAGAAGGTCAAGTAACTCTTTTCATCTCCTATACGTCTTACCCCTTTTTGTTGCAAAAAACGCCCGCGGGCCGCTGGCGCGTCTCACGGAAGAGAGAGTTACAGGTATTCGAAGGTCGTGCGAGCTGAGGAGATGAATGGAAGAGAAGGCTCCCATTCATGGAGCGAGAGCGAGAGCGCGCGAGTACGGATCGCCGCGGATAACGGGAAACCTCTTCCAACTGTCGGCGCGGCTGCGAAATGATGAGGCGTTTTTTACGAGCGTCCAACGCTGATCCGTAATGATCTGTACACGGCTCGGCAGATGTGGGTCTGAAAAGGAATATAATGTATCGAGGAGGAGCGAAGGGGGGGGGGAGGGAATCCATTAGGGTTCTCCAAAGGTTAAGTCAAGGGTGGAAGAAGGGGGAGGGGGAAACGGATCTTTTGCTCGTTAAAAAATATTTAAACAATTTTTAAATTTTAAATTGGTTAGTTTTGCAGTCACTTTGTTACGGGGAATGACTACCTTTAATAATCACCCGCTACCCCTCCTCTGTCCCTCCCTCCCCTCCACCCTCTCTCGCTCCCCTCCTACCTCCCTCTCTTCCCTCCACCCCCGAATGCCCCCAACGGACACCACCCCCACCCTTCCGCTACAATCACCTCCCACCGCTACGGTGGCGCAAAACTATTTCATTCAGCTCTCCCCNCTCTCTCCCCTCTCTTTGTCCCCCCCCGCTCTCTCCTTCTTCCCCCTTTCTCCCTGTCTCTCTCTTTCTCGCTCTCCCCGGTCTCTCTCTATCTCGCGCGCACGTCGGCTCTCAAACGAAATGCCACTGTGAGCATTACAACTCGGGGGGTAAAGTGTGAATCGACGACCCCCCCCCCTCCCTCGCTCTCTCTCTCTCTCGCTCTCTCTCGCGAGCGAGCGCGCGCTTTCTCTCTTTCGCACCGGCAACGCAAACACGCGCGGCGTAAATCCCGGATGCCGGCACATTCCGGGGGCCGCTCCCGCCCCGCGGGCGACCTTCACCGGCCTTCCGCCGTCGCCGCCGCGGCAGCGCGCGCGCGCTCGGATGAATGGACGCATTCGCAGCGGCGGGCCGTGCGCGAGAGGGGCGCGCACAATGCTCACAGTGTTGCTGGGATAACTCTCTCACCGCCGCGCCTCCGGAAGCGCCGGCGAAAGAGGATTCCGACGGAAGAAACGGATCAGGGGCGAGAGAAAGAGAGAGGAGTGAGGTAGAAAAAAAAAGAGAGGGAAAAAGGGCTTAAAAGAGAGAAAGAGAGAAGAGGTAGAAAATTAGGGAGAAAAACGGCTTAAACGAGAGAGTGAGTGAGGGAGAGAAAGGGATCAAAAGAGAAAGGGAGCGAGTAAAAGAGGAAGGGCGTGAGAGGAAGCGACCCCCAATTACGATGGCAACTCTTTATTTTCCCGCGCGCGCGCAAGCGAGGGAAATTACGAGCGAGCGAGCGACTAGGGGGCGCCACCATCGCATTGTCATTGTCACGTGACCGACGTGGCAAGGAATGCCGTCCGTTGCGCGTCGCGGGGCGTCTGCCGTCGCTGCCGCCGCCGACGTCCTTAACACCACACGCACGTACGCGCGCGCGCCCAGGGCATCGAGTCAATTAATCATTTGCCCCCCCCCCTGTACCTCGTTTGACGGTGACATTGGTGACACGGTAGATTCTCGTCTGGCTGCTGGTGTGAGCGTGAGTGTGCGTGCCTGTCATGTCAGGGGGGGTCACCGTCGTCACCGTTGATGGAGTCACCCGTGCAGCTGTCGCCACGGCGACGCCACGTAAATTTCTCGCGCTTCGCTCTCGTGCGCAATTCCCGGGCGGACGTACGGAGAGGGCCGGCCGCGGAGACGCGTCGGTCACTCCGTCTACAGTGGTCTACGGACGAAGAGAAGGAGAAGGAGAGGCTGTGGGGAAGACCTCCTCTTCACTGACGGTGGTGTAGGATTGACAGCCTCCACGTGCGCGACAGTGACGAGAGGCTCCTAACATCTACCGGCAAAAACATGTGAAGCCATATAAATTCATAACTGGAAGTTATATAACAAGAATTTGTAATTACGTAGAAAGAATGTACAATGAATAATATTAATATATTATTGTCAATTGATATGTGCATACATATGTATATATAATATCAAAAGCTAATAAATACCTAGGTTGATAAATTAGCTCTTGATAATATATACATATATATATATATACATATATATATATATATATATGTATATATATA
>NW_014584571.1:0-913 GCF_000485595.1 Priapulus caudatus
CATACACGCGCGCGCGCACACACACGTACACACACACACACGCGCGCTTACACGTACACACACACACGCACACACACGTACACACACACGCGCGCGCGCACACGTACACACACGCGCGCGCACACACGTACACACACACAAGCGCGCATACACGTAGGCACACGCGCGCGCGCACACACGTACACACACACAAGCGCGCATACACGTACACACACATGCGCGCGCGCACACACGTACACACACACAAGCGCACATGCGCACACGTACACACACACGCGCGCGCGCACACACGTACACACACACGCGCGCGTGCACACACACGTACACACACACGCGCGCGCGCACACGTGCACACACACAGGCGCGCGCGCATACGTACACTCACACGCGCGCGGGCACACACGTATACACAAGCGCGCGCGCACACACGTACATACACACACGCGCGCACACGCACACACACGCGCGCGCACACACACGTACACACATGCACACACACGCGCACACACGTACACACACGCGCGCGCACACACACACACACACACACACACACACACACGCGCGCACACACGTACACACACACACGTACAAACATACACGCACGCGCGCGGGCACACGTGCACACACACAGGCGCGCGCGTACACGTACACACACACACACACGCGCGAACACGTACACACACACACGCGCGCGCGCACACGTGCACACACACGAGCGCGCGCGCACACGTACACACACACGTACAAACACATACGCGCGCGCGCACACGTATACACACACGTGCGCGCGCACACACGTACACACGAACGCGCGCGCGGACACGCGTACACACACACGCGTGCGCGCACACGTATACACACACACGCGCGCGCACATGCGTACACACACGCCCAAGCACACATGTACACACAC
>NW_014584571.1:1875-2342 GCF_000485595.1 Priapulus caudatus
TCTCCCTCCCCTCCCTCTCTCTCTCTCTCTCTCTCTCTCTCTCTCTCTCTCGCACGCGCGTTCTTTTTATCAGGTTACGCGTTGAGAGTGGGTGCGAATCTCCAAACCGCGCAATACGTTAAAAATCAATCGTCGATCCTCGCACTTCCGAGTTCTATAAAACGAGTTTTAACATCTCGCCGATAGCATTCTTGCGGCGGGTTGAAACGATTGCGTCTCTAACTACCGCACGCCGACGTGGTCACGTTTCCTCCCGGGAGGCTGAGGAGGATGAGGAGGATGAGGAGGATGAGGAGGAGGAGGAGGAGGAAGCAGTAGCATCCCCGCTGTGCTGAAGCCGTTACACACACGTGGTGCCGCATTCTATTATGCAGCGCAGCACCCACACACGCGCGCATACACACACGCACGCGTGCACACACACTCGCACACACGCACGCACACACGCACACACACACACGCGCGCA
>NW_014584571.1:4022-4780 GCF_000485595.1 Priapulus caudatus
ATGGCTCAACTCGTTTACATACATGAGAGGCTTCTTCTTGCCTCACGTTCCCCATCCCTCCCTCTCCTCTAATTTATGGTTGTAGAGAGAGAGAGAAAGAGAGAGAGGTAATGAGCGGTGATGGCGATGGCGTGTGCGCCACCCCCCCCCTCGTTATAGCCTGCTATACTGATTACAATGACGATGATTTGCGCATAACTCAACCCTCCGAATTGTTAGAGCCTTAAATTGATTTCGGAATTATGACGACGTGCTTCTTTCGCTCTCTNTATACGCTCATACGCGAACACTCAGCGGCTGAAATTAAATCTTACGCGACCAAAATTACCCGCCATGAATGCAGCCATAAATACCAGCTGTTGCGCGGTTACCATTGACACACTAGTCCTTTTCTTACAACGCTCAAATTTATTGCAGGTCACAATGCACACGTGTACGCGGCGTTTATATTCATATTTATATTTTATACGGCACATTTTATCGACGCATTAATCATTCGTCAGCGATTTTCTAATGATGATCAAGAGCTTTGCCCACAACGTCGATGCGTTCATCAGCACGGTGTCATGGCGACCGCCGATTTTAATCGAGCTACGATTTTTATCTACGCGATTGAAACTCGAACATGCTCGTCTGAAAGACTCATAAAGCGCGTGCTGCTCTTCGCTGAAAAATGGTGAAATAGGGCAAGAATTATGGCTCAACTCGTTTACATACATGAGAGGCTTCTTCTTGCCTCACGCTCCCCATCCCTCCCT
>NW_014584572.1:0-823 GCF_000485595.1 Priapulus caudatus
CCTTCTCTCCCTGCCTCCCTCCCTCCCTCCCTCCCTCCCCCACCATACCTGCCTCCCTTCTCTCCCTCCCTCCCTCCCTCCCTCCCTCCCTCCCTCTCCCTGTCTGCCTTCCTGCCCCCTCCCTGCTTGCCTGCCAACCTGCCTCCCTCCTCCCTCCCTCTCCCCACCTGCCTCCCCCTCCCTGCCTGCCTCTCTCCCTCCCCCACCATACCTGCCTCCCCTCCCTCCCTCCCCCTCCCTACCTGCCTCCCCTTCCTCCCTCCCTCCCTCTCCCTGCGTGCATGACAAGCGGCCTCCCATAAGTAATCGAACCTCACAGGAATAGAAGATGTGAAGCTGACGACACCCTGCTAGAGGCGGCAGGTGGCGTGGAGACTAGGTCGGATTGCATGGGGGAGGGGGGAAGAAGGAGAGGAGGGGGAGGAGGGAGGGAGTCTCTCTGTACATGTGAGGGTGACTACAACCTGCTAGAGGCGGCAGGTGGCGTGGAGGCGAGATAGCATCTCTCTAGGTCGGATTGCATGGGGGAGGGGAGGGGGAGGGGAAGGGGGAGGAAGGGAGGAGGAGGGGAGGAGGGAGGGGGTCTCTCTGTACATGTGAAGGCGAGCTAGCGTCTCAGTAGACAATCTAATACAGGATCTGCGGGATTGAAAGTCCCAGCCAGACTGAGAGAGGGGGAGAGAGAGAGAGATGGAAAGCGAGAGAAACGGAGAGCGAGACACGGCGAAAAAAAGAGCGAGAGAAAGGAAACAAGAGAGAGAGAGAGAGAGAGAGAGAGAGAGAGAGAAGAGAGAGTAGAGAGAGAGAGACGAGAGAGAGAGAG
>NW_014584572.1:1988-2716 GCF_000485595.1 Priapulus caudatus
AAGAGAGAGAGAGAGAGAGAGAGAGAGAGAGATAGAGAGAGAGAGAGAGCGAGAGAGACAGAGGTGTATAGATCTGTGGTGGGTGATGGTCTCACGGGGGGAGGGTTAAACTAGTATGTTTCACTCACCTTCTGGAGACTCCTCCTGCATGTAGGACCCTGTCAGGTAGCGATGCACCAGCGCCGACTTCCCGCTCGCCAGGCTTCCCACAATGCCCTGCGATGCGACAAACATGAGAGCATTTTATTAATCCATTCAAGATGTGTTTATTTTATATCTTTCGCCTTCTCCTCCTTCCCCGTGTTTGAGATTACTTCCTCCTCCTTCTCTTACTCCCCCCCCCCAAAAAAAATATTTCTTCTCGGTGTTTCCCATTTGCTCTTCCTCCTCATCCACCATATCCTCCAATTGCTCCTCCTTCTCCTCCTCCCTCTCCTCCTCCACCACGACCTCCTCCTCCATAGCTTCCTCCTCCACATTCTCCTCATCCTCCTCCTCCTCCTCCTCCTCCTCTTCCTCCTCCCCCTCTCCCCACGCACGCTTTACCGCTGCGCACCATCGTTAATTAACCGAAGTAAGCGAAATAATCCACGCGAAGAAAATTCTCGCGGAGAATTCGATGCTCGCGCTCGCAAAAAAAAAAACCCCGCCGCCGCAGCCGACGAAGAAATACGACGAACATTAGCGAACTCCGCACGATCAAATAGCAAAATACTAATTACGACAGC
>NW_014584572.1:2726-4780 GCF_000485595.1 Priapulus caudatus
TAGCTTCCTCCTCCACATTCTCCTCATCCTCCTCCTCCTCCTCTTCTTCCTCCCCCTCTCCCCACGCACGCTTTACCGCTGCGCACCATCGTTAATTAACCGAAGTAAGCGAAATAATCCACGCGAAGAAAATTCTCGCGGAGAATTCGATGCTCGCGCTCGCAAAAAAAAAAACCCGCCGCCGCAGCCGACGAAGAAATACGACGAACATTAGCGAACTCCGCACGATCAAATAGCAAAATACTAATTACGACAGCGGAGGAGGAGGAGGAAGAGGAGGAAGAAGAAGAAGCCAACGCGAGAAAGAAGAGATCAGATGAAGCCTGCCTCTGGCGATGACAGCGGATGCAACCTTCCGCAAGCTTCTCCGCCGCAACGGCTAGGGGTTCTTTCCGTGACAAACTTCCCCCCTAACATTGTGCATGGGAACACAGACATGACTAGTACGACCCGTCGGAACTCTGACCCGGATTTAACCTGCACTGCGCATGTGCAGAGTAGAGAGGGGGGGGAGGTTTGTGATAAGGGGGGACGTTTGTCATGCTAATGCGGCATGTACTGTACTACTGCGCATGTGCAGTGTAGAGAGGGGGGAGGTTTGTGATAAGGGGGACGTTTGTCATGCTAATGCGGCATGTACTGTACTACTGCGAATGTGCAGTGTAGAGAGGGGGGAGGTTTGTGATAAGGGGGACGTTTATCATGCTAATGCAGCATGTACTGTACTAATGCGCATGTGCAGTGTAGAGAGGGGGGAGGTTTGTGATAAGGGGGGAGGTTTGCCATGGCACGGCGGCGTGACTTCACTCACCAGCTTCAGGTCCGGCACAGAGCGACTCAGCGTCCATTCCTGACTGTTCACGAAGGAATCTGCAACGAAGACAGAGATCATGTTAGAATGGAAGCAATGAGGAAGATAGATAGCTTACAAGAACGAAAGCAACAATGAATATAGATAGCTTACAAGAACGAGAGCAACAATGAATATAGATAGCTTACAAGAACGAAAGCAACAATGAAGGTAAAATGAACAGCGAGGGACGAGAGAGAGAGAGAGAGAGAGAGAGAGAGAGAGAGAGAGAGAGAGAAAGGAGATTAGAATGATAGCAACAATGAAGATATAATGAAGATAGATAGCATATTAGAATAAATTGAAACATGAGAGACAGCAAACGTGACTTCGCTTCATTACACACGTTGGACGAGGACAGATAACGTGTTAGATAATAAACGACAAATACATAGCCAAAAAACAACATACATAGACAAAAAAATAAACATAACCAACTTGCACGTTACAGGCACGATCCCCCGCTCTTCTCTCGCACACTCCCCTGCTGCCCTCCCCGCGTCACCCCACCCCCCACCACCCTTCACAACACCCCTACAGCATATATACGATCGTCTACAGACACACAACAACACACACACACACACACACACACACACACACACACACACACACACACACAGACACACACAAACACACACACACCCACACACACACGCGCGCGCGCGTGGACAACGAACAACATAAAAGATGCATGCGTGTACGCGAACGCACTAGCGCGCATTAAAGTTTCATTTCGAAAATGTATGCATTTACGAATTTCAACCACGCGTAACACTAACAGCATCCTGCATGCATATTGAAGAAGAAAGCCGAGCCCCCCCCCCACCCTCCCCCAGCGAGAGGCACCGGTAGCGAGCTTGGCGTTCTATAATTCAGTATAATCATGACTGCGGTCGTGGAGCAAGAAGCAGCATTTTTCCTTCCCCCTGCCGCCGCTGCTACCCGCAACGAGTAAAACGTCCCACGCACGCACGCACGCACGCACGCACACACATACACACGCACACACACACACGCACACGCACACACACACACGCCCACCACAAACTTTAAAAAAATCCACTGTAGATGTAATGAGAGCTTACAAAATGAGGCTAATGGGTCGTCATTTATACCACATTCAGAGTTTGCCTACCTCCTCCTCCTTCTCCTTCTCTCTCCTCCTCCTCCTCCTCCTCCTTCTCCTTCTCCTCCTCCTCCT
>NW_014584573.1:1770-3055 GCF_000485595.1 Priapulus caudatus
CTGCTGCTGCTGCTGCTGCTGCTGCTGCTACTGCTGTTGCTGCTGTGAGCGCTCAATCACCACCGCACCTCAAAAGTGAAAGGTATCCAATTTTATTTTTTTATTTGTCTTGTTATTGCTATATATGTGTATGTAATTATATAGTTTTATACTTTATGTAACTCTTTTTCTTCCTCTCTCCGCCGACAGTGCGTATACGTGAGGATTTTCATCGCTGCTGCCGCTGCCGCTACCGCCGCTATCGTCCGTCGCTGCTGCCGCTGCCGCTACCGCCGCTATCGTCCGTCGCTGCTGCCGCTGCCGCTACCGCCGCTATCGTCCGTCGCTGCTGCCGCTGCCGCTACCGCCGCTATCGTCCGTCGCTGCTGCCGCTGCCGCTACCGCCGCTATCGTCCGTCGCTGCTGCCGCTGCCGCTACCGCCGCTATCGTCCGTCGCTGCTGCCGCTGCCGCTATCGTCCGTCGCTGCTGCTACGGCCAGCGGACAATTTCTCCACAACCCGCTCCTTACACAAGCAAGGCCCTCAACTCAACTCAGCCTCAATTACTGCTCGAAGGATGAGCGAGTAATTCAGCGACCGCTGACTCATTGCGAGCCACGTCCCCGCCGCCGCCGACGACGCTGACGCCGACGACGTCGAGGACGACGTCGGCAGCAGCAAGTTCAGCGTCCCCTTCGCTGATTATAGAGTGGGTACTGGAGAGGCTGGGTCGTGTTTTCAATAACACGCACGCACGCACGCACGCACGCACGCACGCACGCACGCACGCACGCACGTACGCACGCACGCGCAAACATTCATGTTATATATTGTTGGGGTGGTTGAGTAGTAAGGGGGAGAACGATGGAGTGAGACAGTGCGAGAGAGAGAGAGTGGAGAGTGAAGAAGAGGGGAATAGACAGAGCGAAGAGAAAAGAGGAAGAAGGGAACGTTGGAGAGAGAGAGAGGGGGTGACGAAAATGAGAATGTGGGAGAGAAAGGAAAGAAAACAGAGAACCCGAGGCGAGAGAGTGAGAGTCATGAAGAGAGAGAGAGAGCGCGCGCAAGAGAAAAAAAAAGAGACAGTAAAAGAGCAAAGGAGCGAGAGAGGGAGAGGGCAAAAGGGAGACAGCGAGAAGAAGAGCGCGATAAAGAGAGAGAGATATATAGGTAGATAAGGAGAGAGAGAGAGAGAGAGAGAGAGAGAGAGAGAGAGAGAGAAGAGAGAGGAGAGAGAGAGAAGAGAGAGAGAGAGAAGAAGAGAGAGAGAGAGAGAGAGAGAGAGAGAGAGAGAGAGAGAGACGA
>NW_014584573.1:4393-4778 GCF_000485595.1 Priapulus caudatus
CCCGACAGGGGTCGCTGGGAGAGAAGGAGGGTCGGGATCGGGGGAGGAGGTCGCGGGGAGGGAGGGGGAGGAGGTCGCGGGGAGGGAGGAATGGAGGGGGGAGGAGGTCGCGGGGAGAAGAGGGAGGAGGGGAGGGGGAGGTGACATCGCTCGCTTGTTAGTGTCTCTGTCGCGTGCGCTGGTAATGCAATTATATTATATAAGCTTTGATAATGCGGCGAGATGGGCGTGTGACTGCAATTACAGTAATATTAGCCACTGAGGAGAGACTAATCAGCATTTCACACGATAGAGAGTGAGAGAAAGAGCAAGAGAGAGAAAGCAAGAGAGAGATAGAAAAAGGAGAGAAGAGAGAGAGAGAGAAAGAGGAGAGAGAAGAGAGAGA
>NW_014584574.1:1749-3092 GCF_000485595.1 Priapulus caudatus
ACACACACACACACACACACACACACACACACACACACACACACACACACACACACACACACTGATTCTATCTCGCACAAGCGCGGCGTAATGCGCGAGCATGATTTTAAAATGAGACGACGTAGAAACACGCCCGCTTAGTACGAGCGTTCGATCACGCTGATTATAATTAGCATTAATTAACGTCGCGAAACAAGTTTTCAATTGCAATCTGCGTCGATGATGACCACAAACATTGTCGCAACCTCTTGCAGTGTCGGTTGTCGCAGCGAACACTGTAGTAGTTAGTAGCAGTGCCATCTATCGTCTTCTGGTTCCTTCCTCCTTCCGCTTATCATTATCATTATCAGGAGTAGATAATAGAAGATTCTTCTATTATCTACTCCTGTCATTATCATCATTCCCTTCCTCACCCTATACTCTTGCTCCTTCTCCTTCTCCTCCTCCTCATCCTATACTCCTGCTCCTCCTCTTGCTCCGTCTCATTTTCCTCTTCCTCATCCTATTCCTCCTGCTCCTCCTCTTGCTCCTTCTCCTCCTCCCCTCCTCCTCCTCCTCCGCCTCCTTCTTCTTCGCTCCGCCCTCTCACTTCCGCCTCTCCCCTTCCGTTCATCATGCACCATCACTTCTTCCGGCTCGTCTTGCTTCTCTCTCCTCCTTCTTCTTCTCCTACCCTTCCTCCCGCCCGCTCATCCTTCCTCCCGTTCCTCTCGCTCCCACTCCTTCTCGTCGCCCCGCCACGCTGTCATCGCCACGCTCGGCAGCGAGCCATCACGTTCGATTGGAAAAATCGTACGTGCTTGACATTAATTTGCAGCCATCACACCGGCCGCTGGATTGCCGCCGAGCGAGTGAATTTCTGAGTCGCTCTGTTGTTCGCGTAATCGAGTTAGGACCATTTTACCGGCGAGAGAATCCGATTTGCTCCGCCACACATGGCCATGCTAACGCCCGGCTGCCTCCGCCGCCTCCGCCTCTGCTGCTGCTGCCGCGCGAGGCGACAAGCGCAGACGTATGGACGGATAAGCTGCGCAGGAAAAAAAAACATCGCCGATAAAACAGCCACGAGTCGCGATTCTGTCGCTGCGGGTATATGGCGCCACCGTCGCGCGCGTTGACATTGGGGTGAGGGTGGGGTAAAGATGGGGATGACGATGAGAGCGTGGTAAGGTGGGGTGGGGTGATGATGGGGATGGGGATGGGGATCGGGATGGGGACGAGGATGAGGATGAGGATGAGGAGGAGGAGGAGGAGGAGGAGGAGGAGGAGTGGGAGTAGGGATGAGGATAAGGATGAAGATGAGGATGAGGAGGAGAAGGAGGAGGAGGAGGAGGAGGAGTGGG
>NW_014584574.1:3880-4778 GCF_000485595.1 Priapulus caudatus
GTGTGTGTGTGTGTGTGTGTGTGTGTGTGTGTGCGTGCGTGCGTGTGTGTGCGTGCACGCTTGTGTGTATGTGTCGTGTGCGTGCGTGTGTGTGCGTGCGCGCGTGCGCGTGTGGGTGTGCGTGTGTTGCGTGCGCGTGCCCGGAATGCGAAGAAGTGTCGCGAAGCACATGTATGGCTGGATGGCAGTAGAGAGGGATTTAAGGATTTGCCGACTCGCTAGGTCATGTCTCGTTACGTTAAGTCCATTGTCTAATCACGTTAGATAAGCCGATGAGTCAGCATCAGTTTTTCTAAAGGCCTCTTCCCCCATCTCTCACATACACACTTCTTTCTCTCTCTCTCTCTCCATATCTCTCCCTCGATCTCTCTTTCATTCTCTCTCGTGCGCGCTCTTGCTTCCTCCGCCTCTTCTTTTGTTCGCCTCACTCTATTGCTTTCTCTCCCTTTCGTAATATCACGCACCCCACTAAGAACGTAAAGGAGCCCCCGTCACCTGATACCACCTCCCACCACCTCCCACCATCTAACACCGTCCCCCACCCCCTGATATGCTATTCCAGCGCATGACACCTTTCTCCCGATACCATACATCTCCCACCACTTGATACCACCTTCCATCTGATACCACCTGCCACCTGACACCCTCTCCCACCTGACACCCTCTCCCACCTGATACCACCTCCCACCTGATACCACCAGCCACCTGACACCCTCTCCCACTACATGAGACCCTCTCCCGCTCCGATACCATACACCTCCCACCACCCGATACCCCCTTCTACCACCTGACACAACCCCACGATCCGACACCCCTCCCACCCCTGACACACCCCTCCCATCCTGACACACCCCCTCCCATCACCTGACGCTCCCTCCAACCACCTGACACCCCCTCC
>NW_014584575.1:0-345 GCF_000485595.1 Priapulus caudatus
GAGAGAGAGAGAGAGAGAGAGAGAGAGAGAGAGAGAGAGCGAGGGAGCGAGATGAAGTGATCAGTGCATATAGAGACAGTAAGAGGCAGCGATAGATCTAGATAGATAGCCTGCGGTCTCACTCATGAGCCGTGTCTGTGTGTGTGGATGCTGCTGCTGTAGCCTCTCCCATCCACCCACCCTCCCCCTCCACTGATGGGAAATTAGAGAGTCTCATCATTGCGTGTGTGTGTGTGTGTGTGTGTGTGTGTGTGTGTGCGTGCGTGCGTGCGTGCGTGCGTGCGTGCGTGCGTGCGTGCGAGCGAGCGTGCGAGCGTGCGTGCGTGCGTGCGTGTGTGTGTGTGT
>NW_014584575.1:2122-2455 GCF_000485595.1 Priapulus caudatus
CACACACACACACACACACACACACACACACACACACACACACACACACACACACACACACACACACACACAACACACACACACACACACGCACGCACATCAGTACACGGGTCAGGCCCACAATCACTCCTAGATTTTGCGCTCACTAGGTGACGTCATGACGAACGATCCGTCAAAATATGTGGCGTGTTCAATAAGTCGCAGTGATTGTTCAGTAACTGATACTATATATCTATTTATATATCCGTGTGTGTGTCTCTCTCTCTCTCTTTTCTCTTTGTCTCTCTCTCCCTCTCTCCCTCTCTCTATTTCTCTCGCTCTCTCTTCTCTCTG
>NW_014584575.1:3464-4776 GCF_000485595.1 Priapulus caudatus
GAGAGAGAGAGAGAGAGAGAGAGAGAGCGAGAGAGAGAGAGAGAGAGAGAGAGAGAGAGAGAGAGAGCGGCGTGCATGCGTGTGATTGTGTGAGAGACAGAGCCTCATGGCTGGCGGCATGCGGATACACGAGACCATGAGAGCGGTGCACGGAAGCCATAACTCCCAGCCTCCGCATCTCTGCATGAATGACTCTGCAGCATCAGTACCAGCAATGAATAATACAGCGTGCGACCACCGCCGTGACGAGAAAAACAACGCGCACGGAGAGAGAGAGGAAGAGAGAGAGAGAGAGAGGAGAGGGGGGGAAGGACAGAGTGGGAAGCAAGAAGAGAAGGGAAAGAGAGGGAAGAAGCGAGAAGAGAGGGGGACGCAGAGAGAGAGGATGGAGAGACGAAGGAAGGGAAGAGAGATAAAGATAGATAGATAAGATGGAAGAGAGAGAGAGGGGGAAAGGGGATAGGAGGGAGAGAGAAAGACGAGGGGGAAAAGAAGGAAAACGATATAAAGATCAAGTGTAAGAGAGAGAAGAGAGAGAGAGAGAGAGAAGAGAGAGAGAGGCGAGAGAAAGAAAGAGAGGGAGAGAGAGAGTGTGTGTGTGTGAGAGAGGAGAAGAGAGAGAAGAGAGAGAGAGAGGAGAAGGACAGGGTTAGCATTGGTGTTATGCGTTAGTGATAATGTGGTTGTTATTGTTGTTGTTGTTGTTGTTTAACAGACACCGACACAGAGGTTGTGCCCGCCGTGCATCCGTCTGCTACGTCACTGCGGCATCGAGCGCGCCAAAGGTAGGTGTTCAACTTGTAATCTGCGCGCGAAACATAAACAAAATAACAACACAAACAAGCAAACACACGAGTACAAACAAATAAGCAAGCAAACAACAACACAAACAACAACACAAACAAGCAAACACACAAACAAATAAGCAAGCAAACAACAACACAAACAACAACACGAACAAGCAAACACACAAACATTGATAACCGTAAACAAACATTGACAACCGTAAACAAACAGGGTGAAGGGTAAACAAATATTTCCGACGATAAACAAACGCTAAAGTGTAAACAAAACACGGAAAGAAGGAATCAGAAAATCTAAGATGTGAAGTGAATGGAAACCTTGCTCAATTATTTATTCACGACATCGAGCGTGTAGACGTAAGTAAAGTAACGATAAAATACACGCGGGAGGTAGACGTTTACTGTATACACGTGTATCCCTCCACCTCTCTCTCTCTCTCTCTCTCTCTCTCTCTCGCTCGCTCTCTCTAGCTCTTTTTCGTTCTCCCTCTCTCTTTCTGTCTCTGTCT
>NW_014584576.1:0-343 GCF_000485595.1 Priapulus caudatus
AGTTGTCGCAACGTTATGACCCGAAAGTTGTCGCAACGTTACGACCCCAAAGTTGTTGCAACGTTACGACGTGAAAGTTGTCGCAACGTTAGACCCAAAAGTTGTCGCAACGTTACGACCCGAAAGTTGTTGCAACGTTACGACGCGAAAGTTGTTGCAAGGTTACGACGCAAAAGTTGTTGCAATATTACGACGCGAAAGTTGTTGCAACATTACGGCGCGAAAGTTGTTGCAACGTTACGACCCGAAAGTTGTCGCAACACGACGCGAAAGTTGTTGCAATGTTACGAAGCGAAAGTTGTCGCTACTATACGACACAAAGTTGTCGCAACGCTACGACACG
>NW_014584576.1:1970-7045 GCF_000485595.1 Priapulus caudatus
TAACGTTACGAATTGAAAGTTGTCGCAACGTTACGACACAAAAGTTGCCGCAACGTTACGACCCGAAAGTTGTCGCAACGTTACGACGCAAAGTTGTTGCAACGTTACGATGCGAAAGTTGTTGCAACACGGCGCGAAAGTTGTCGCAACGTTACGACGCAAAAGTTGTCGCAACGTTATGACGCGAAAGTTGTTGCAACATTACGACGTGAAAGTTGTTGCAACGTTACGATGCGAAAGTTGTTGCAACGTTATGACACAAAAGTTGTTGCAGCGTTACGACGCGAAAGTTGTCACAACNCAAACAACTTTTCACGTCGTAACCTTGGCGACAACTGTTGGTTCGTGAATCGTTGCGACAACTTCGGGTCGCAACGTTGGGCGACAACTTTTGCGTCGTAAGCGTTCCACAACTTTCCGCGTCGTAACGTTGCAACCAACTTTCACTTCGTAACGTGCAACAACTTTGTCGTCGTAACGTGCGCACAGACTTTGGTCGTACCATTGAGCAACAACTTTGCGCCGTGACGTTGCAACAACTTTCGAGCCGTAACGTGCGACAAACTTTCGGTCGTAATGTTGCACCAACTTTCGTGTCCGTAACCATTGTGACAACTTTCACGTCGTACGTTGTGACAATTTCGGTCGTAAACGTGCGACAACATTTTCACGTCGTAACGTTGCGAGAAGCTTGTCGCAACGTTACGATCCGAAAGTTGTCGCCAGCGTTACGACGCAAAAGTTGTCGCAACGTTACGATACGAAAGTTGTCGGCAATGTTACGACGCGCGAAAGCTTGTTGCAAAGGTTAGGACGAAAAATTGTTGGCAATATTCCGACAACTCTCACGTCGTAAAGTTTGGGCGAAAAGTTGTCCGCAACGTTACGCCCCAAAGTTTGTCGGCGCACGTTACGCACGCAAACGTGTCGCACCGTTAGACGCACAGTTGTTGAGCAATGTACGACGCAAAAGTTGTTGCAAGGTTACGACGCAAAAGTTGTTGGCAATCTACGACGCGAAAGTTGATTACAACGTTACAATACGGCGCGAAAGTTTGTTGCAACGTTACGACCCGAAAGTGTCGCAACGCTTACGCACGCTAAAAGTTTGTCGCAACGTTACCCCTGAAAGTTGTAGCAATGTTACAACCGCGAAAAGTTGTCGCAACGTTACGACGTAAAAGTTGTACGCAACGTTACGCACGCAAAAGTTGTCGCAACGTTACGCCCCGAAAGTTGTTGCAACATACGATGCGCAAGTTGTCGCAAATACGGCCTGAAAGTTGTTGCAACGTTACGACCGAAGTTGTCGCAACGTTACGAAGCGAGCGAAAAGTTGTCGTCACATTACCACGCAAAAGTTGTCGGCAACGTACGACGTGAAAGTTGTCGCAACGTACGACGCAAAAGTTGCGCAACGTTAGAACCCGAAAGTTGTCGCAAAGTTATGACCGAAAGTTGTCCGCAATCGTTACGACCGAAAATTGTCGGCAACATACGACGCCGAAAGTTGTCGCAACGTTACGAACGAAATGTTGTCCGCAACATTACGACGCAAAAGTTTACACGTTAGGACGTCGAAAGTGTCGCTAACGTTACGCACGCAAGACGTTGTCGGCCATTACTGACCCGAAAGTTGTCGCAAAGTACGACACGAAAGTTGTCGGCAACGTTACGAGACCGAAGTTGTCGCAACGTTATGACGCGAAAGTTGTCGCAACGTTAGAGCGAAAGTTGTCCCGCAATGTATTACCCGAAGTTGTCGCAAAAGTTACGACAGAAAGTTGTGCGCAAACGCTTCCGACGCAAAGTTGTCGCAACGTACGACGACCGAAAAGTTGTCGGCAAAGTTACGACGCGGCGAAAGTTCGCAACGTTACGCCCACGAAAGTTGTTGGCAGACGTTACGACTCGAGAGTTGTGCCGCAACTTAACGCCGGCCTGAAAGTTGCTTGCAACGTTACGACCAGAAGTTGTCGCAACGTTACGACGCTAAAGTTGTAGCAACGTTACGCCCTGAAAGTTTGTAGCAATGTTACAACCCGAAAGTTGGTCGCCGTTCCGACGTAAAAGTTTCCAACGTTAGTCGCAAAAGTTGTCGGCAAACGTTACGCCCGAAGTTGTTGCAATCATTGTACTCGCATTTGTCGCAACATCACGGCCTGAAAGTTGTTGCAACGTTACGACCCGAAGTTGTTGCAACGTTAACGACACCCGAAAGTTGTCGGTAGGACAATTACGACGCAAAAGTTTGTCGCAACGTCGCACGTGCAAAAGTTGTCGCATACGTTACGACGGCAAAAGTTGTCCGCAACGTACGACCGCGAAAGTTGTCCAGCACAAAGTTACGACTCCGAAGTTGTCGCAACGTTAGCGACGCGTCAACATGTCGGCAACGTCGACGCGCGAAGTTGTCGCCAACGTTACGACACGAAAGTTGTCGCAACATTACGACGCAAAAGTTGTACAACGTTAGCGACGTGAGTTGTCGCAACGTTTATGCGAACGCAAAAGTGTCGCAAAAACATTACGCACCCGAAAGTTGTCGCAAAGGTTACGACCCGAAAGTTGTCGGGCAACGTTACGACGCGAAAGTTGTCGGCAACGTTAGCAACGCGCAAGTTGTCGCAACGTTTCGATGGCGAACAAGTTGTCGGGCAATGTTATTACCCGAAAGTGTCGGCAACGTACCGACCAGAGAAGTTGTCACAACGTTACGACGCAAAAGTTGTCGCAACGTTCGACCCGAATTTGTCGCAAGTTACGACCTGCGAAAGTTGTCGGCAAACGTTACGGCGCACAAGTTGTTTGCAACGTTACGACCGCGAAAACAGTTTCGGCAACATTACGGCCTGAAAGTTGTTCAACGTTACGACCCGAAAGTTTCGGGCAATGGTACACACGACACGAAAGTTGTCCTAACATTACTACGCAAAGTGTTCGCAACGTTTACGACGTGACAGTTTGTCGCGGGCCAACGTCCGACGTGAAAGTTGTCGCAACGTTACGACGTGAAAGTGTCGCAACGTTACGACGGTGAAAGTGTCGCAACGATTACGAACGCAAAAGTTGTCGCAACGTTACGACCGAAAGTTGCGCAAAGTTACGAACCGAAAGTTGTCGCAACGTTAACGCGAAAATTTTCGCAACCGTTACGACGCAAAAGTTGTCGCAACGTTACGTTGCGATAAGTTGTCGCAACGTTACGACGCCAAATTGTCGCCAACGTTACGACCCGAAGTGTCGCAAAGTTACGACCGAAAGTTGTCGCAACGTTACGACGCGAAAGTTGTCGCACGTTACGAGGTCGAAAGTGTCGCAACGTTCACGACCCAAAGTTGTCGCAACGTTACGAACCGAAAGTTGTCGCAACGTTACGATGCAAAGGTTTCGCAACGTTACGACGCAAAAGTTGTCGCAACGGTAACGATCGAAAGTTCCGGCAATGTTACAACCCGAAAGTTGTTGCCAACGTACGACGCAAAGTTGTTGAAATGTTAGCGAAGGGGGGCGCAAATAAGTTGTGCATAAGGTTACGACGGCAAAGTTGTTGGCAATATTACGAACGCGAAAGTTGTTGATCGTTACGCGCACGAAAGTTGTTGCAACGTTAGACCGCGAAGTTGGCAAACGTTACGAACGCTACAGTTGTCGCAACGTTACGCGCCGAAAGTTGTAGCAATGTCACCCAAAATTTGTCCGCCACGTTACAACCGAAGTTTTTGCAACGTATGAACCGAAGTTGTCGCAAAGTACGACGGCGACAGTGTTGCAACGTTACGGCCTGAAAGTTGTCGCAACGTTACAACCCGAAAGTTGTAGCAAATGTACGACACAAAAGTTGTCGCAACATACGACGCGACAAGTTGTCGGGCAACATTACGAGTGAAGTTGTCGCAACTTACGACGCAAAAGTTGTCGGGCAACGTACGACCCGAAAGTTGTCGCAAAGTTACGACGCCAAAGTTGTCGCAACGTTAGCGACGGCGAAAGTTTGCGCAACGTTACGACGCGAGTTGTCGCAAACGTTACGACCAAAAGTATACGCAACGTTACGATGCGAAAGTTGTCAGCAATGTTAGCGACCGAAAGTTGTCGCAACGTTACGACGCGAAAGTTCGCAAAGTTACGCTGCGAAAGTGTCGCAACGTACGACCCAAAGTTGGCGGCAACGTTACGACCAGAAAGTTGTCGCAACGTTACGATGCTAAAGTTGTCGCAACGTTACGACGCAAAAGTTGTCGCAACGTTACGATACGAAAGTTGTCGCAATGTTACAACCCGAAAGTTGTTGCAACGTTACAACGCAAAAGTTGTTGCAATGTTACGATGCAAAAGTTGTTGCAAGATTACGACGCAAAAGTTGTTGCAATAGTACGACGCGAAAGTTGTTGCAACGTTACGGCACGAAAGTTGTTGCAACGTTACGACCCGAAAGTTGTCGCAACATTACGACGCAAAAGTTGTCGCAACGTTACGACGTGAAAGTTGTAGTAATGTTACGACACAAAAGTTGTCTCAACATTACGACGCAAAAGTTGTCGCAACATTACGACGTGAAAGTTGTCGCAACGTTACGACGCAAAAGTTGTCGCAACGTTACGACCCGAAAGTTGTCGCAACGTTACGATGCGAAAGTTGTCGCAATGTTACGACCCTAAAGTTGTCGCAACATTACGACGCGAAAGTTGTCGCAACGTTACAACGTGAAAGGTGTCGCAACGCTATGCCCCGAAAGTTGTCGCAACGTTACGACCCGAAAGTTGTCGCGTCGGCAAGTACGACCCGCGAAAAGTTGTCGCAGAAGTTTACGACCCGAAGTTGTCAAAGTTACGACGCGAATTGTCGCAACGTTACGACCGAAAGTTGTCGGCAACGTACGATGCGAAGTTGGTCGCAATGTAGGAACCCTAACGTTGTCGCAACATTAACGAACGCGAAAGTTGTGCAGAGGTTTACGACGCAGCAAAGTTGTTTGCAATATTAACGAGCGAAAGTTGTTGCAAGTTACGCAACGAAAGTTGCTTCAAGTTAGCGACCCGAAAGTGTCGCACGTTATCGACGCTAAAGTTGTC
>NW_014584577.1:1008-4774 GCF_000485595.1 Priapulus caudatus
TTGCTGACGATGTTCCACTGATGCCGAAACCGATAGACTGCGTTAGCGCGCATCTGGCTGGGCGTTGCGCAAGTTAATTTACGACCCTAAACCTGGGATGTTGTTACGCCGAAACGTACCGCTGGGTACGGTCCGGTATACCGCGAACGGTACCTGGTAACTATTGTATATGGTTAGCGTTAAGGGTTAAAGAGTAGAGGCGTAGGCGACTCCTTGACTCGTTAGTGGAGTAGGCGAAGGTACGGTTGTGGCCATATTCAGATAGTCAGGGTACGCTTCGGCGTACTACCTGGGGGACATAGGCCCTCTCCAGCGTTACTTATAGTGTATACGGTGATAGTTAGGGGTCAATATCAGCGAAAAATGCCCCAACCTCAAAAAAATTGCAAAAGTTTGTTTTATGGTGGTTTTATGTTAGGATGGGTCTAGTCTACAACATACTAAAAGTTCACCAAAATTCGAGCGTGGGAAAGTCACCAATTTCGATGATGACTTTTATCGATTTTAAGTCATTTTCCATTAAAATGTGAAAACTTCAGAAAGCCATAACTCAGTCAATTTTCATGATAGACCAATGAAACTTGCATATTTACCTAGGTTTTCAGGGTCAATCTTTCATACAAAAGGGTTCTCAGTGATGTTGAACAGCCCCTTATACTATATCTGGGTGAACCCTACCCCACAATCTTGCCGGTTCCGGGCCCACCGCCAACATTAGTTTGGAACATGTAATCTATATGTCTAAATTATTTAAATACCAATGCTCTCTCTTATTATTATCTTATTTGCAGCTTTAGCCATCCATATCACTATGACTACAGTGCTGCCATCTTCATTCATCTTTATAACATTTAAAAACAAAAGAAAGATTTCAATCATGATAATAGTGTGACATAGCATTTACACTACTTTATCTCTCACATGAACTTTTCTAGAACATACAGGTAAAGCCCAATACGACACTTGCAACTTGGTTCTAATTAGAAAAGAAGCCATAGATCTATCTACTGAAGCCATGTGCTTGACCTGTATATGGGAAGCCAAATCCCCAAGAATCTTAATGCTTGATGGTTGATATCTAGTCGGTTAGGCCCTTGAATCTTTCCCAGCAAACTATATTCACTCTGTAGGCGTATCTTACATGTTTTCTCAAACCTACTATTATATTTTCAGGGTAGAATATGAGCTCAGCAAGCAAAGAAACCTGTCCTCTATGCGAAAGAGATTTGGATTGTGAGGAGACAGTGGTTGTTCGAGAGAAAGGAGCTGAAGGTATCAACCGTGCTAGCATCGAAAGAGGTGTCAACGTCAGGGTTGAAGCTGGAACTAGTGTTCACAAAACATGTCGGTTTTACCACGTAGACAAAAAACGCATTGCTAGTGCCTCTAACAAGGACGATTCTGCTCTGCCTGTAAAAAGAAGCGCTCGTGTTTCTCTGGGACCATATGACAGTAAAACGCATTGCTTTTTCTGTGCAACTGATGCTACGAAAATAGACCCGAAACGAAGCAGTGAAGATACCGTGTACCATGTAAGGACAGATGATTTTGTTCAAACGATATTGAATCAGTGTAAAATAAGGAAGGATGATTGGGCCATTGCTGTTCAAAGCCGCATCGAGTACTTTGGTGGCGATCTTCATGCAGCAGACTGTGTTTACCACCAGTCATGTAACGTCAATTTTCGCACAATGCGAGGCATTCCAAAACAGTTCACATCAGTTGACTCCGCCAAACGACGAAAATGTGGACGACCAAAGGACAGTGATCAGGATGAGGCATTTGAAAGGGTTTGTGTATTCCTGGAGGAAAACGATGAAGAACAGCTAACGATATCGGACCTTGTCGCTAAAATGGGAGATTACTTGCGAGACAGTAAATCAACAGCGTATGGAAATCAGTACCTCAAGGAAAAACTGATAAGACGATATGGAAACTCTATATTCGTGACCGAGGGTCGTAGTGGTGTCAAAAATATTGTGACCTTCAGGGAAAAAACCTGTAACATTCTTCGTGATTACTACAATTTACCTCGGGAAGACGACGAGGAAGCACAGAAACGAGCGATCCTCCAAACTGCAGCAAAACTCATCAAAAGCGACATCAAGACAACCGTTGAACCAATGGGAGATACATATCCAACTCTGGCTGAACTGAAACTTACGGCAGCATTGGCTTTTATCCCTGCAAGTTTGCAATTCTTGCTGCAGCATCTGTTTGTTGGGAAGGATACGTCCACACAGGTTGCTGGTATCGGACAAGCTGTTGTTCAAGCAGTGCGTCCAAAAGCTGTAATTGCGCCTTTACAACTTGGTCTCGCTGTCCAACTGCATCACTTGTATAGGTCACGTTTCTTGATCGATAGTCTGTCAACCATGGGGTTTGCTTCAACTTACTCCGAGGTTCAAAGGTTTGAAGTGAACGCGGCATGTTCACTTGCTCCGGATGTGTTGGGTAGTGACATGGACGTTCTTGATCACTGCCTGTTATTTGCCGGAGACAACGTGGATCATAACATTATTACGTTGGACGGAAAGGGTACCTTTCACGGGATGGGTATGATAGCCGCTATCACACCAGGGAAGCAAGCTACACACGGCATTCCTAGACAGAAAATGGCTGACTTGAAACTTGTCGAAATGACAAATATTGATATCATAGATTACCGCTTCGCAAAGCATGTCAACCGTAACATTGAATTTCAGTCTCTCCCAAACACCACATCTCATGATGTCTTTGATCGCAAAGTGGACATTTGCTGGGAAATGTCGTTTCGTTTCCACCAGAGCACTCCAAGCTGGCAAGGCATGATGCATCTACTGCACAAGGAGTGTGAGTATCCAGGAAAGTCCTCGGTACAGTTTCTCCCAATGATCGACATGAACCCAGGAGACAAAACCTGTATCTTGTCTACCCTAGATTACCTATGCAATCTTTCGTCAAAACACAACATGCCGACTGTCATTACCTTCGATCAACCACTATTCTGGAAGGCGTCTGAAATAGCGAATGCAGTTGCAGATGATAGTCCAATCAGGAAGGTGGTGCTATTACTTGGCAGCTTCCATACCTTCATGAACGTGCTGGGTGCCATTGGTACTTTGATGGATGGTAGTGGACTCAAGGAGATCATGGAGACAGTGTATGGTGAAAATGCCGTCTTACACATGATGAGTGGAAAGGCAGTGCAACGAGCGTTCCGTGGCCACCTACTGGTGGATCAGTGTCTTACACGTCAGATTGTAGCTAAAATTGTGGAGGATGACCCTAGTTTTCAGGACCACGTGGATGAACTTGAGAGACTGTACACATTGTTGGAAACTGGCGAAAGTGACTTGGAGTCTGTGTTGGAATCAGATTGTGTTCACAGGATTCACGACGCTCTAACTCGGAAAAAGGACGAACTGGCAAGGACCTCCAAAACCAGCAAACTGTGGGTAAACTATCAGCACATGCTAGGTATTGCTAGGGCACTTGTTGCAGCTGATCGAATGGGGTCTTGGGAGATGCATATCAGTGCCATTTCAGCTTGCCTGCCAATATTCGCGGCCGCTGGCCATCCCAACTATCTGAAGTCCGCTCGTCTCTATCTCCAGAAGATGTATGCGTTGAAGGATGACAACCCTGAAGTACATCAGAAGTTCCAGTCTGGGTTTCACGTAATCCGTCTGTATACTGTCACGTAATCACGTAATACTGGGCTGGCCTTGGCTCTGATCTAGTGATCGAACAAACTCTAATGCGCTCACTAAAAAGCCAAGGGGGG
>NW_014584578.1:0-309 GCF_000485595.1 Priapulus caudatus
CCCCCACACACCGCCCCACACACCGCCACATACACCGCCCCCACACACCGCCACACACACCGCCCCACACACCGCCCCACACACCGCCCCACACACCGCCCCACACACCTCCCCACACACCGCCCCACACACCACCCTACACACCGCCCCACACACAACCCCACACACCGCCCCACACACCGCCCCACACACAGCCCCACACACAGTCCCGACACACTGCCCCACACACCAACCCACACACCGCCCCACACACCACCCCACACACCGCCCCACACACTGCCCCACACACCGCCCCACACACAAACACAC
>NW_014584578.1:1914-2433 GCF_000485595.1 Priapulus caudatus
CGAGGACGTCCAGCGACAATGACCACGACGACGACGACCACCACGACGACCACGACCACGACCACCACGACCACCACGACCACCACGACCACCACGACCACCACCACCACCACCACCAGCACGACGACCACGACGACCACGACGACAACGACGACCACCACCACAACGACGACCACCACCACCACGACCACCACGACGACGACAACGACCACCACGACGACGACGACGACGACCACTACCACCACCACGATGACGACAACCAACACCACGACCACCACGACCACCACCACGACGACGACAACCACCACCACGACGACGACGACGACAACGACGACGACGACGACATCCACCACGACCACCACGACGACGACCACGACCACGACCACGACCACCACGACCACGACCACGACCACGACCACGACCACCACGACGCGACGACCACTACCACGACGACCACGATGACCACCACAACCACCACGACAACCACGACGACGACGACGACGACCACCACCACCACGA
>NW_014584578.1:4064-4773 GCF_000485595.1 Priapulus caudatus
AACCATGACCACCACGACGACGACGACCAGCACCACCACAACCACCACGACGACGACGACCACCACCACTACGACCACCACGACAACGACCACGACGACGACCTCCACCACCACGACCACCACCACGACGACCACCACCACCACGAGGACGACCAGCGACGACGACCACGAGGACGACCAGCGACGACGACCACGAAGACGACCAGCGACGACCACCACCACAAGGACGACCAGCGACGACCACCACGAGGACGACCAGCGACGACCACCACCACGGGGACGACCAGCGACGGTGGACCNCGACCACGACGAGGACGAGCAGCGACGACCACCACGAGGACGACCAGCGACGACGACCACCACGAGGACGACCAGCGACGACGACCACGAGGACGACCAGCGACGACGACCACGAGGACGAACAGCGACGACGACCACGAAGACGACCAGCGACGACCACTACCAAGAAGACGACCAGCGACGACGACCACCACGAGGACGACCAGCGACGACGACCACGACGACGACGACCACCACGACGACGACGACCACGACTACCACCACCACAATGACGACAACCACCACCCACCACGACGACTACCACGACCACGACGACGACAACGACGACGACGACGACCACCACCACGACCACCACCACGACGACCACGACGACCACAAAGACCACCACGATCACCACGACGACAACGAC
>NW_014584579.1:0-2843 GCF_000485595.1 Priapulus caudatus
TGTGTGTGTGTGTGTGCGTGTGCGTGTGCGTGTAGGAGTGTGTATGTGTGTGTATGTGTTTGTGTGTGCGTTCGTGTGTATGTGCGTCCGTATGTTTGTTATGTACATACAATCAGGAGACAATCAAGAGCTAATACATACCTAGGTCTTTATTAGCTCTTGATACAATACACAATGCTGCTTGGAGGAAGTGATAGTGAGCTGTTGCTGGTGTTGTGTCTTATAATGTTTTATGTTGCTTGTGCGCGTTCACTCCAACATTATCCCTCATATCCGCAGTTACATGACAGAACAATAACATGCGTCACGGCTGCGCAGAACACAGGACCTGAGGTGGTCACGTGATTCATGATTGTGGTTTTTATTTTCGAAAAATAAATTTTGGAATTGTAGGCCCTACTAGAAGAATTGTTCGCCGCATACGCCCTTTGGGCAATTCTGTCCGTTATTGTCATCTGCTGAAATTGTACCCAACTGCAGAGAATAATTTCAAATGTGAATAGTTTAATTAGTAACCTTAACTTCTGCGTTTGCGTGCAGTTCGGGTATCGCTAGATGGCTCATGTCACGTGATGACTGACGTCATGAGATAACTAAAGTCAGGTGATAACTGACTTGAAATAATGGGTAATATCACGTGATGCGTGATGTCACGTAATTGGTGTTGTCACGTGATGGGTGATGTCACAATAGAACTGCACCGTGTTGTCACGTGATGAATGATGTCACGTGATGGGTGATGTCACAATAGAACTTTACCGTGATGTCACGTGATGAATGATGTCACATGATGGGTGATGTCACAATAGAACTGCACCGTGTTGTCACTGGATGAATGATGTCACGTGATGAGTGATGTCACGATAGAACACCGCCGTGATGCATGTCGGTAGCGATTTGATCTCGCAGACGATGGCGATGGAAAAACTAATTAAAAGCCGATTTTTGCAAAATGTCAAAATACGCAGCAGGAAGCGTGGCTTTTACATCGTAATTACACTGACTTTTATCTCAACGTCATAATCCTAAACACATGTGAACGTGAACGTGTGTCTGTCGCAATGCAACTAATGCAAGCTCGTGCGGTAACATTCGGAAGTACTACTACCTTCCATCAGAGATAACTTGGTGAACCGAGTAAACTTATTCAATCATCTACCTTCTATCAGTTTCATCAGGAGTCTATCAATATTGATCAATGTTGATAGACTAGTCTATCAATATTGATCAATATTGATAGACTCTTGATGAAACTGATGGAAGGTAGAATGTAAATGATGGAAGGTAAAAGCTCCTGGTTTCGTTACTGAACACATGCTATGTAGCTTCATATTATTCTCAGCTTTTCCATAGTCGGTATAGGTCCATATAGCCACGATGGTAGCCGTACCATGTATAGTTGCTGTGTTTACTAGCTGCTTAGCTACTGTATGAGACCTCCTCTTAGCTATGATATTAGCCATGCTATTCCGGCTTGTGTTAGCTACTTTGTTAGCTATGTCATGCAGCCGAACTTTAGCTTTGATATAAGCCATGCTATTCCGGCTAGTGTTAGCTACGTTGTTAGCTATGTCATGCAGCCTAACCTTAGCTATGATATTAGCCATGCTATTTCGGCTTGTGTTAGCTACGTTGTTAGCTATGTCATGCAACCTAACCTTAGCTATGATATTAGCCATGCTATTCCGGCTAGTGTTAGCTACGTTGTTAGCTATGTCATGCAACCTAACCTTTGCTATGATATTAGCCATGTTATTTCGGCTTGTGTTAGCTACGTTGTTAGCTATGTCATGCAACCTAACCTTTGCTATGATATTAGCCATGTTATTTCGGCTTGTGTTAGCTACGTTGTTAGCTATGTCATGCCATGCTATTCCGGCTTGTGTTAGCTACGTTGTTAGCTATGTCATGCAGCCTAACCTTAGCTATGATATTAGCAGGAGTATTAGCCATGCTATTCTGGCTTGTGTTAGCTACGTTTGTAGCTACGCTATACAACTTCATGCTAGTCGTTGATGTTAGATGAGGCTAGCTATCTTCAGATTATCCAGGATGTCATCCACGCCGCGATAGAGTCGGTATAGTTGTACACGAATCTTTTTTTCGCAGCTTTAACGACCTGCACATATAACTCTATTTGCGGAAGCATCCGTTTTATAGGCAGACGATCGACCAAAATAACCCTCGTTACGCTCATGTACACAAATGTTTACTGCCCTTCCATAACGCACGCACCGACCCTTTTTTTTTAAATCAACATGGCTACCGATCAGCAGAGGAAATTAGAGTGTAAGGGTGATGGAAGGGGGAGGGGCTCCGTTGTTGTGAATAGCCGAGGATCGTGCGAGAATGTGGCATGTGCGGGTGATCAGTCAATCACACTCAAGCTAACGTCTACCTTTAATTAACAGACTATGATTCTCAATCCACTGCCTCCCTCTTTCCCCTCTCTCCCTCTCTCTCTCTCTCTGTCTATAGGTTTCTATGCCTCCTCATCATTATCATCGTCATTCCCAGCCTCCTTCTTATCGTGTTTGTGCGTGCGTGCGTGCGTTTGTATGTGCGTGCGTGCGTGTGTGTGCGTGTGTGTGTGCGCGCGTGCAAGCGTGCGTGCGTGTGTACGTATGCCCCTGCTTTCCATTCCTACCTCTCCCCCTCTCTCTTTTCAGTCATTTGCTCTTTGCATATCTGTCTATTTATCTATTATTATCATTATTATTATATTTATCTCTCTATCTAGATATCTATCGATCGATCGATCGATCAATCAATCAATTAATCAATCTGTCTATCTATCTATCTATCTATCTATCTATCTATATATCTATCTATCTATCTATCTA
>NW_014584579.1:3200-3453 GCF_000485595.1 Priapulus caudatus
CCATCTATCTATCCATCCATCTATCCATCTATCCATCTATTCATCTATCCATCTATCTATCCATCCATCCATCTATCCATCTATCCATCTATCCATCCATCGATTCATCCATCCATCCATCCATCCATCCATCCATTCATCCATCTATCCATCTATTCATCTATCCATCTATCCATCTATCCATCCATCTATCCATCTATCCATCCATCGATTCATCCATCCATCCATCTATCCATCCATCCATTCATCCATC
>NW_014584579.1:3936-4766 GCF_000485595.1 Priapulus caudatus
ACACACGTATACACGCACTCACGCACGTATACACGCACTCGCGCACGTATACACGCACGCATACACGCACAAACGCACGTATACACGCACGCACGCACGCACGCACGTATACACATATACGCGTATACACGCACGCACGTATACACGCACGTATACACACACACACGTATACACGCACTCACGCACGTATACACGCACTCGCGCACGTATACACGCACGAACGCACGTATACACGCACGCACGCACGCACGCACGTATACACGTATACGCGTATACACGCACGCACGCACGCAAGCACGCACGTATACACGCACGCACGCACGCACGCACGCACGTATACACGCCTGCACACACACGCACGTATACATGCACGCACGCACACACGCACGTATACACGCACGCACGCACCTATACACGCACGTATACACGCACGCACGCACACACGCACGTATACACACACACGCACGCATACACGTACGTATACACACACACACACGCACGTATACACGCACGTATACACACACACACGCACGTATACACGCACGCACGCACCTATACACGCACGTATACACGCACGCACGTACACGCGCACGTATACACACACACACGCACGTATACACGCACGTATACACGCACGTATACACACACACACACACGTATACACGCACGTATACAATACACGCGCGCGCACGTATACACGCACGTATACTCACACACACGTATACACGCGCTCACGCACGTATACACCACACACGTATACACGTATACACGCGCTCACGCACGTATACACACACACACGTATACACACACACACGTATACACGCGCTCAC
>NW_014584580.1:0-4765 GCF_000485595.1 Priapulus caudatus
AGAGAGAGAGAGAGAGAGAGAGAGAGAGAGGGAAAGAGAGAGAGAGAAAGAGAGCTAACGAGCCAGCATGGTATTAGAGCCCGCGTTGATGAACCCGTCAATGTTAAGCTGTCTCTGCAAGGCTTCTCTCAAATAGTGAAAACGTCAGAATTCGCTTTACTCGGACCCCGCCGGTTTTTGCACCACACCGACGCCACACCAGATGGCTTCACACGAAAGAAGGCAAAAAAGACTGCTTTTTCTTCTTCATAGACGCAGACGATATATAATCTATCCGTCAGTGGTCGAGAAAAATCACCAAACATTGTCTCACCCTTTGCATAGAACTGCGGGCGGGCATAGGCTGCAGGCCATTTAGCTCCGCAGGTCCGGAGAGGTACGAGAACACGCGTAGCGCACAAAATAATTGCACGTATTACCTATGGGGGCTAGTGCGGTGTGTAGTGTTGTGAGGAGGCGTGTGTATGTGTCGTGTCGCTGGTGTGTGTGAAGGAAGACATAGATAAGCAGTAGTAGCAGCCGAGCACTACCACCACCACCACCGCCACCGCCCACGCTGCCACACTACCCGGCCGCCACAACCACCACCACACCGCCGCCACCACCACCACACCACCACCCCACCCACCACCGCCCCACCACCACCACACCACCCAACACCACCACACCCCACCACCGCCCGCCACCACCACACCACCACCACCAACCACCACCACCACACAACCACCAACACCACCCACCGTCACGCCACCACCACCACCACCGACACCACCACACCACCACACCACTAACGACCACCACCAACCGTCACCGCCACCACCACCACCCACCAGCCACCACCACCACCACACCACAACACCGACCACCACCGTCACCGCCACCACCACCACCACCACCACACCACACCACCAACACCACCACACCACCCACCGTCACCGCCACCACCACCCCGACCACCACCACCACCACACCGTCACCGCCACCACCACCACCACCACCACCACCACCACCAGCCAAACACCCACCACACCACGCACGCGTCACCGCCACCACACCACCTACCACACCACCACCACCACCAACCACCACCACCACCACCCACACACCACACCCCACCATCCACACACCGCACACCACCACCACCACCACCACACCACCAACACCACCACACGCGTCACCGCCACCACCGACCACCACCACCACCACCACCACACCGAACCAACCACCACACACCACCACCACCACCACACCACCAACACCACCACCGCACACCAACCACCACCACCACCCACACCAACACCACCACCCACCGTCACCGCCACCAGCCACCACCCAGCAACACACCACCAACACACCACCAGCCGGCCGCGCCACCACACCACCACCACCACACCACACCACAACACCACCACAGGACACCACCACCACCGCCTCACGACCACACCACCACCACCACACACCAACACCACCACACCATCACCGCCACCACCACCACACCACACCACCACACCACCACACCACACACCATCCATACCGTCACCGCACACACACCACCACCAACCACCACCACCACCAACACCACCACACCACCACAAACCAACCACAATACCACCGCTAGCTCACCACCGCACCATCCACACACACCACCACCCACCAACACCACCTACCACCGTCAACCCGCACCACCACCACCTACCAACCACGCACACCACCACCACATCCCCCACCACTACACCATTACCACCACCGACAACACCAACACCTACCCACACCGCCACCACCAACCACACCACCACCACACCGCACAACACCACCCCACCGTTCACCGCCAACACACCACCACCACCACGCACCACCACCACCAACCACCACCACCCACCACCACCACCACCACCCACCACCAACACCACCACCACCCGCCACACCCACCACCACCACCACCACACCACCAACACCCCACCACCGTCACCGCCACCACCCACCACCACCACCACACCACCAGACCACCACCACCGACCACCACCACCACACCACACCCCAACACCCACACCACCCGCCACCACCACCACCACACCACCACACCACCAAACACCACCCCACCGTCCACGCGCCACCAGCACCACCACTCACCATGCCGAACCCACCACCCCCAGTCCAGACAACCACCACCACCACCACCACCACCACACACCATCACCACCACACACCACCACCACCACCACACCACACCACCAAACACCACCACCACCGCCACCACACCACCACCAACCACCACCACCACCACCACCAGCCACCACCACCACCACGTGGAACCAACCATGCGCACCGTCACCGCCACGACCACCACCACCACCACCACCCACCACCACCCACCACCAACCACCAGTCCACACCAGCCAAACACCACCACCACCACCACCACCACCACCCCCCACCCGAACATTCATTTCATCTTATCATCATCTATCCGACTCCATTTCCATAAATCACCGCCACCGCCACCGCCACCGAGACCACCGCCAACCCACCACACCACCAGCACACACACACAGCCCACACCAACCACCACCAAGCCGCGCTGCCGCCGCTCTGCCGGCCGCCGCCGCCGCCACCGCCACCGCCACCGCACCGCCACCGCCACCGCCACCGCCACCGCCACCCGCCACGCGCCACCAGTGTACAGGAAGAGAGGGGGACGGAGCAGGTGAGACGAGGAGGAGGAGTGAGGAGGAGGAGAGGCGAAAGACCAAGGACAACGGAAGCGAGCGGAGGAGTGAGCGGCTAATGACGAGAGAGCAAGACAAGGAACAAACAAGACAGGGCAGAGAAACAGAGGAAGACAGGAACAGAGAAGGAAGAACCGAAGAAGGGGCGGAAGGGAACAAAGAACGCGAGAACGACAGGAAGGAGAGAGGAAGGAGCGGGAGGAGGAGAGTGAGGAGAAACAAGACAACGGAGGGAGACGATACCCCCCCCCGACAGCGAACACACACAAGTGCTTGCAGGCAAAGGCAGGCTTCTCGCAAGCGATCCGACTTTTCCATCGCTATAGGCGAGCCGGAGCAAGCCAAATCCTGCCATGATGGTCGATACCATTGCTCACGGCTCGAAGGTAAGCAAGCTGGGCTACAAGCTTAACTCATGGTACAATATCCGCTGTGTGTACCACTAACCACCTAGTGATTGGCGACCCCAATGTCTCTAACACCACTCTCTCTCTCCCGCTCGTGCACAAGCAAATATTTTGGAGAATGTTGATACATGAGCGTATGTATATTGGCCTAATGGCCATGTGTAATTCATGCCCATGTATCAAGTCGTACCCGCTAAGTAGTGGCCGTATAAAGGAGTCACGCGGGTCTGAGTGCGGACAGGCTGGCGCCACCCAGCGGCGCCGCGCCTCGCTACCTCGACCGACTCGACGAATGCTTCAAAAAATTGATCGCGATCCGGGTACGTGTCGCGGTCGGGTCGCCTGAGCCCTGTCGCACTGAGCTCTGCCTGGTGCTCGTATGGCGCGGTCCGTACGGTGACAGTGGCCGCTCGTGCGCGTGTGTATGGGATGCGCGTTCTCGCGCGTGCGCGTCTCTGGACTGCGTGTGCGGCGCGGGAGGTTCAGCGTGGCGGCGGTTTCCGGCACCGTGGACGCCCTCTGCTATATGTGAGTGGGCGACGCGTGCGGGGTGCGGCTTCGACCTGGAGCTGCCGTACTAGCGGGGAGCCGCCGTTGTGTGGTAGTGGGCCGCAACGGCGTGCTGGCTGAAATACGTCTAGCTATACTACGTAGCGCTAGCTAGCTTATATATATACTCAGTATATATAATGTTATACAGTAATTCTAGTAGCCGCAACCTGGGGTATACATAGTATATGAGTCGCGCTGACAAGACTGGCCCGCTCGATGTTAGACCGGCAGCGCACACGTGTTTTCAGAATAGCGGCGCGAGTAAGGACCACTATCGCGTAATCTTGCTTGCTTGCGGGGTTAATTATTACATTGCGTAGGATTTCACCAGTTTCCCAGGTTCATGCTTTCACAAGGCTGCTTAGCCGTTACAGGAGCCGGACTACCCAGACGCAACCCTCGCGCGCCGCACCGCACCCACCAGGTACTGCACGCCACGGCGGCCCGTCACTGCCACAAGCGCCCGACGAGCAGGAAGGCAGTGGAGTAGCGCCACACTGGTGGTGATACCAGTTCCGCCTTAGAACGAGAAGAACGAAAGAACTACAGGCGACTGCAAGCCAGTAGTAGCGCGCACCGTGGTGCGCGCTGAATATCAACCAGATGATTCAGAAACCATTGAATACTCCAGTACAAAACGCGACTCCCTTCTAGACTGCTGCTGCGCGCCCCGTCGCGGCTCCCGCGGGAGCAAGAGCGGACCCGGGCCGGCGCAGGCGGCCATCTTGCAGCTAACATAAGCTGCCACCCGCGGCTGTGTGGAGAGTTCTAACCTTGACATAGTACCCACCTATGGGTTCTCTAGAGGAACTTACCGTTGCATTTTTTATTGGCACTACGGAGAGCACCTCAATGGATAGCTTGACGACTGCTGTCGTCCACAAGCACACCTCCGCTTGCTGACTGCCGAGCCTCGACGGACAGTCAGCACGTAGCCCCAGCCTCAGCTGTGGTGCCTCGCCGCCTAGTCGTATCGCGCCTCCCACGGTGCGCTGCCTACATAATCGACCCGCGGCAGACAGTGTTTCGTCTCGTTCGGTGCACAGAGTAAGAATACAAGTAAACGAGGTCGACATGTTT
>NW_014584580.1:4889-5280 GCF_000485595.1 Priapulus caudatus
AGAGAGAGAGAGAGAGACAGCGAGCGCGCTAAAGTAAAGAAAGATAGAGACGGGCGAGAGAGGAAGGGAGGGGAAAGAGAGGGAGGGAGAAAGAGAGATAGACAGCGAGCGCGCTAAAGTAAAGAAATATAGGGAGGCGCGAGAGAGGAAGGGGAGAGAGAGAGCGCTGAAGTACATAGGGATGAACGGCAGGTGGAGAAGAGAAAGAGAGAGAGAATGGAAGGGAGGAGAGGGAGAGAGAGGGAGAGAGAGAGGGAAAGAGAGAGAGAGAGAAAGAGAGCTAACGAGCCAGCATGGTATTAGAGCCCGCGTTGATGAACCCGTCAATGTTAAGCTGTCTCTGCAAGGCTTCTCTCAAATAGTGAAAACGTCAGAATTCGCTTTACTCGGA
>NW_014584581.1:0-555 GCF_000485595.1 Priapulus caudatus
AGAGAGAGAGAGATGTAAGGATGGAAGGAGAGAGAGATGGAGGAAGTGATGGAGGTCGAGAGGGATGAAGGAAGAGGGGAAGCAGGGAGGGGAGAGAGAGGCTCAAGCGGATCTGTTCTGTTGTAACATAACGCATTCAATAAGAAACCTACTACATCCACGTAAGCACAAATAGCAATACATAATAACAGGGGCGCGTAAAACAAGTGCACTGCAGATATGATATACATCTTCTTTATCCGCTCGCCATTATTCTCACTCTCGTTCATTTACGCACCTTTCTCTTCCGATAATAACATTTTATAATATAGATCTAGATATTATATAATCTATAATAAACACTCCTGATCTTATACCTTATCATGGAAACCACATATGACATTTATGTCATCTATGAATTTTACTCATGAACGTTGATACCAATATTTACGATGATTTTTACCTGCCAACAGTCGAATTTAGAAACGCCCACATTAGAGCAGATGGGGTCTTGTCGTATCAGGTACTACAGACATGTACCCGAGGTAGTTTTAGGTTGTTTAGTATTATGTTTAT
>NW_014584581.1:2069-2573 GCF_000485595.1 Priapulus caudatus
ATACAGAGAGAGAGAGAGAGAGAAAGAGAGAGAAATACAGAGAGAGAGAGAGAGAGAGAGAGAGAGAGAGAGAGAGAGAGAGAGGGAAGGAAAAAGAGAGAGGTCGTACTTTGTACCGCAAGCCGAAAGGTCGCGCGGGGGACTCGGAGGAATCGATACCCGCATGCCTTCCATCACAACGTAGCGGATCCGATATAGTGAAAATAGGTCTATTCTACGCGAAAATCTAAACGCACACCAACTAGCTACGCCGAAGCGCAATCGACCACACACGAAAACGGATGCTATCAACCCACCACGGCACCGCACCCGCACAAAACGTTCACTCACAGTGCGATTCCCGTCACAATAAAAGCAAACGAAAATTGAATTACCGCACTTGTCCGAATGTGAAAATGATAGATCCGTATAAGAAAGATGTCTAATAATGCGATAGCGTGCCACCGCGTGTCTTCGATTCTTCACCTAGTTGCTACTGGATACGCAGACAATATATATATATAT
>NW_014584581.1:4065-4765 GCF_000485595.1 Priapulus caudatus
AGGGAAGAAGCCACGGCCAGTTGTTACATTTTGTTTTTCCAACTGATCAAAATATCACATCATCGGCACAATCGGTTGAGTCGCTCCGATGACATCCAACCTAAACATGTAAATGCTGACAATCCCAAAAAGAACTATGCCTAGTGATTTACCGAGATAGATGCTGATCTTGGATGGCGATGGATACCCATCTCAAATAAATTGAGAAAGAGAGCAATGTACCCTTGAGGAAACCTCATTCCCTGTAATGTCAGGGAAAGGGCAGAACGCAATGAACTAGTGGAAGACGCAATCAATTCGATTGATTTCTCTACCCCCCTCTTTTCCCCGACTTTGACTTGACTTTGACTGGCTGAAGGATCAAGCCTCCACATACACACTCACGCTGCACACACACGCACGTACACATGCCCGCACGCACGCACGCATGCCCGCACGCACGCATGCCCGCACACACGCATGCACGCACGCACGCATGCACGCACGCATGCACACACGCATGCACGCATGCACGCACGCACGCATGCACGCATGCACGAACGCACGAATGCACGCACGCACGGCAGCCATGTTTCATCTGCTCTCTCCCTCTCCCTCTCCCCCTCACTCCGCCTCTCTCGCTCCATCTCTCGCTCTCTCTCTCTCTCTCTCCCTCTCTTCCCCTCTCACTCTCTCTCTCTCCCTCTCTTCCCCTCTCACT
>NW_014584582.1:0-895 GCF_000485595.1 Priapulus caudatus
TGTTGACTGCGTCAGTGTTGACTGTCTCGGTGTTGACTGTCTCGGTGTTGTGTGATTCAGTGTTGTGTGATTCAGTGTTGTGTGATTCAGTGTTGACTGCTTCAGTGTTGACTGCGTCAGTGTTGACTGCGTCAGTGTTGACTGCCTCAGTGTTGACTGTCTCAGTGTTGACTGTCTCGGTGTTGACTGTCTCGGTGTTGTGTGATTCAGTGTTGACTGCGTCAGTGTTGACTGCGTCAGTGTTGACTGCTCAGTGTTGACTGCGTCAGTGTTGACTGTGAATCACACAACACCGAGACAGTCAACACCGAGACAGTCAACACTGACGCAGTCAACACTGAGGCAGTCAACACTGAATCACACAACACTGAATCACACAACACCGAGACAGTCAACACCGAGACAGTCAACACTGAGGCAGTCAACACTGACGCAGTCAACACCCACGCAGTCAACACCGAGACAGTCAACACTGACGCAGTCAACACTGACGCAGTCAACACTGACGCAGTCAACACTGAGGCAGTCAACACTGAATCACACAACACTGAATCACACAACACCGAATCACACAACACCGAGACAGTCAACACTGACGCAGTCAACACTGAATCACACAACACCGAGACAGTCAACACTGACGGTGTTGTGTGATTCAGTGTTGACTGCCTCAGTGTTGACTGCGTCAGTGTTGACTGCGTCAGTGTTGACTGCTTCAGTGTTGACTGTCTCGGTGTTGACTGCTTCAGTGTTGACTGCGTCAGTGTTGACTGCGTCAGTGTTGACTGCTTCAGTGTTGACTGCTTCAGTGTTGACTGCGTCAGTGTTGACTGCGTCAGTGTTGCTGCGTCAGTGTTGACTGCGTCAGTGTTGACTGCCTCAGTGTTGACTGCGT
>NW_014584582.1:2194-2558 GCF_000485595.1 Priapulus caudatus
ACACACTACACACACACACACACACACACACACACACACACACACACACACACACACACACACACGCACGCACACACGCACGCACGCACGTAGGCACGCACGCACATACGCAGCCATCTCATATGTGCATGAGCACACCACCGGCAGGAAATCAGCACGCTAATCCAGCGTATATAGCCATTATACTCTCATGCATGCACTCTCGTGACGCCTCTCAACTCTCGTGACGCCTCTGAACAACTCTCATGACAAACGCCTAGCACTGCTGCGACCATCCATGCACCATCGCCCCCATGAGGGCTTCTCTGCCACTCAACACTCAACACTGAATCATCACTCAACACTGACGCAGTCCACACTGACG
>NW_014584583.1:0-3154 GCF_000485595.1 Priapulus caudatus
GGAGGGGTGAAGGTAGGAGGGGTGAAGGGAGGGGTAAAGGTAGGAGGGGTGAAGGTAGGAGGGGTGAAGGTAGGAGGTAAGGTATGGAAGCGAAGGTGAGTGAAGGTAACGTAAAGTAAGGTATAATACAGTAAGTATAATATAATATCATTATATATATAATACAGTAAGTATAATAATATTATAATATAATTATATATAATACAGTAAGTATAATAATATTATAATATAATTATATATAATACAGTAAGTATAATAATATTATAATATAATTATATATAATACAGTAAGTATAATATAATATAATTATATATAATACAGTAAGTATAATATAATATAATTATATATAATACAGTAAGTATAATAATATTATAATATAATTATATATAATACAATAAGTATAATATAATATAATTATATATAATACAGTAAGTATAATAATATTATAATATAATTATATATAATACAATAAGTATAATATAATATAATTATATATAATACAGTAAGTATAATAATATTAAAATATAATTATATATAATACAATAAGTATAATATAATATAATTATATATAATACAGTAAGTATAATAATATTATAATATAATTATATATAATACAATAAGTATAATATAATATAATTATATATAATACAGTAAGTATAATAATATTATAATATAATTATATATAATACAGTAAGTATAATATAATATAATTATATAGAATACAATAGGTATAATATAATACGTTAACCCAACAGCGAGAGAGGTAAACTTAACAATATCAGACAGTATAAACACATACACACATATATATATATATATATATATATATATATGTATATATATATATACGTGTGTTACCGTGATGCTGCCGGTACAACATGAATCGTGACCAAAGCACTTAATAGTTACTGTGTATTTCGCGTTTTACGGGAAATGCAGAGTGAGAGGCAGCGACAGATCGAGAGAGAGACCGACGAGAGACGCAGCACGATCGTGATGACGAAGACGGACGATAACGACGGAGGAACAGAGAGAGAGGACCAGAGACGCAGAGGAGAGCAACGATCGAGAAGATGAGAGAGAGAGGAGAAATGCAGAGACGGAGATGAAGAGAGAGACGAAGATCAATGGCCCCGAGGGCAGGGACTTGAGGAGCACAACAGCAGCAAAAAACGGACAGATGAGGCAGGGAGATGCAGGAAGGGAGGAGAGAGAAAGAGGACAGCAGGGAGAATCGGAGAGGGGAGGAGAGAAGGGGAGCAGAAACACAGACTGAGAGAAAAACCACTTTTTAAGAAGAGGGGGGAAGCCGCGCCGCCGCCCGCCAACCGGGGGCAGAGCAGGCAGGATCGAGAAGAGAGCAGAGAGCACGCGAAGAGAGAGATGACGGAGACGAGAGAGAGTGTTGATTGTGTTCTGGTGTGTGTCTGTGTCTGATACAGAGAGACAATAATGTTAGTCAACGTACAAACACCAGCGTGGGCTATTATTTGTACACCAACATATAATTATTAATATTATATATATTAATCGTATATATATAGTATATATAGATATGTCCGTGTGGGTTTTACAAGATATATATATATAATACCACACGGAACACCCATAAACCAAACAGGACATGATGTAGAAAATTGTAATGTAAAGTATTAATATATTCTTTAATAGTAGAAATATTTCTTCTAAGTATAGCATGACGAAGAAAGATATTCTCGAAAGCTTTCTGATTACTATATATATTTATAGATGTATATATATATGATATGGAATAGATATTATATATAATATATATATTATATATATATTTACATATAATAGATATTATATATATATATATGATAGATATTATATATCATGTTATTATGACACGTGTATTGTTCAGATATTGAAGCTACTGTGAGATATTATATTAATTGTTAGGACAGGTAACAATTATTGCGTCATATTATTCGTTAATACGCATATCTCATGAGATTTAATTCAAAATTCTTACACGTATGGATAATTATAACATATTAATCGTTACGACGTAATAAATACATCGTGGCAATGTTATCGTTACGACGTTATAGTTATCATGACACGGAACTCATCAAGCTGTGTATTACGTCATAGCATGTTATAATGATTATGACATGTTAATTATTTAGGACGTAGTAGAATTAGTATGTGATGCTTGAATTGTTGAAACGTGTTTTAAAAAATAAATGTATAAATATTACCCTTTAATACACGTTCACATGCAATTGTAAAGTCACATTTCAGGGGCGATTTAACTCATTGATTAGTTACTATCGTATACTATTTATTGCTTGTACATCTTATATACATTAGTAATACTATCATATATATAAAATAATATTATATAACACCGTTCTAAACGTTTTCTTTTTATATTACAATATTAATGTAATTTTTGAAATTATAAGCGCCTTACGTGTTCATTATATATAGATATATATATAATATAGTATATATATAATTATATATATAATATATATATATACAAAGAGTCCATAACAGAAAATGTTCATAATAGAAATGTTCCATTAAGGAGCTCGTTGAGTATATATCTTGATATATATATATATATATATATGTGTGTATGTTGTGCGTGCGTGCGTGCGTGCGTGTGTGCGTGCGTGTAAGAGTTAGTTAGTGCTCTTGATGTATTGCACATCTACAAATACATTACTGTAAACAATATATATATATATATATATATATACATACATACATATACACACATATACATACATATACATATATATATATATATACATAGATACATAATTATGTCTTCATGCGGTAATTATCCTAATTAACTCACACATCTAAATTATACAAACGTACATTATCCTTGATACATATATTTTAATTAGTAATTAGTAGGCCCCCTAATTATTAATTTGCCTACATATTATTAATTGTTGTTAATACTCGTTATAATATTAATTATTAACAGATTGTCATCATGTTGAAGTAATTAATGTTGGATGTATAAACTATAATTTCCCAAGCACGAGAGTAATTGATTGAAATTATTATATTGCTACTAATTATGTTGCAATTAAATTTTTTGGTACAGTAATTATGTGTTTATAACGCCTCTCTCTCTCTCTCTCTCGTGCGCGCGCGCTCTCTTTCTCTT
>NW_014584583.1:4191-4764 GCF_000485595.1 Priapulus caudatus
AGAGAGAGACAGAGAGAGACAGTGAGAGAGAGACAGAGAAAGAGAGAGAGAGAGAGAGAGAGAGAGAAAGAGAGAGAGAGAGAGAGAGAAAGAAAGACAGAGACCAAACTGAAGTGTCTGACCGACAGCTGCTCTCTCGTTCTTTTCATGTCAAGTGGGTCATAGCCACGGACCCAATACCTATAGACACACACACACCCCACATACCCATAGATCCCCTGCTATAGATACATATAGCAGGGCAATAGATACGGACACCGCGGTTATACGCGCACGGTTAACAAAGCAAAGTGTCGTCGCTCAGAAATACAAACGCTGCGGACGCCCGTCCTCCCCCTACACACACATACACGCACGCACGCAAGCGCGCACGCACGCGCGCGGACACACGCACACGCGCACGTATACGCACGCACACGGGCACACGAACGCGCATGCACGCACGCGCAAGGACACACGCACGCACACAGACACAAGCTCGCAATCGGGCACACGGACGCGCACACCCGCTCTCTTCCTGGCACGCTCTCTCTCTTTCTCTCTCTCTCTCTCCTCTCGCTCTCTCTCTTTCTC
>NW_014584584.1:0-373 GCF_000485595.1 Priapulus caudatus
TGTGGGGTGAGGGAGGGGGGACACGCCCCACCCAGTCACCCCATCGCTGCTGCTACGCCGGGGTCGTTTCGCTCGTTTTTCGCTCGTAATGTATAAACAGAGTTTTGCAATGTCCTGATTGCCTGAAAACAGATACTGTCTAGCACATGGGTGCCTCGGCATAGGGTGCATTAGCATGGGAGGGAGGCGGCAGGAGAGAGGGGAAAGCAGAAAGGGGAGAAGAAAGGGGGAGGGAGAGGAAGAGAGGAGGAAGGGGGAGGGAGAGGAGGAGAGCAGAAAGGGGAGAAGGAAGGGGAGGGAGAGAAGGAGAGCAGGAAGGGGGAGGGAGAGGAGGAGAGGAGGAAGGGGGAGAAGGAAGGGGAGGGAGAGAAGG
>NW_014584584.1:1665-4160 GCF_000485595.1 Priapulus caudatus
TCCTACCTCCCCCTCCGCCCTCCCGCCTTCCTCTCCTCGCTCCATTGTACCCCTCCTCCCTCCCGCCTCCCTCTCCTCCCTCCCGCCTCCTCATCTAAAGAATGTAAACTCTTTACTCAAACAAAAATAGTTTACAAGTATTTATGGTATTTATTTTAGAGATTATGTGTGTGGCCTCGATATATAGATCAGACGAGGCTTGAGCATGTAACAATGGCATTCGTGGACCACTCATGTACTCTGGAACCCCTCCCCCCTCCCACCTGCTAACTTTTTCCACCCAGGGCAGTCGCGAGGGGGAGGGGGTGAATGTACGCGGGGGGGGGGAGGTTTTACCATAGAAATACATAGAGATACCTACATAGAAATATATAGTCTAACAAGTATGGGTATGTTTCTACGGGTTGTATATAGAGTCGTTGCTAGAGGGCTTGGATTGTAAGCGCTAGCACGCCACCTGGTGGAGAGGTGGGGTTGCAGGGATGCTAGATGTGGGGATGTAAGTTCGTGTGTGTGTGTGTGTGTGTGTGTGCGTGTGTGCGTGTGTGTGTGTGTGTGTGTGTGCGTGCGTGCATATGTGCGTACATGCGTGTGTGCGTGTGTGCGCGTGTGTGTGTGTGCGTGCGTGTGCGTGTGTGTCGTGCGTGCGTGCGTGCGTGCGTGTGTGCATGCCAGTGTATCTGCTATACGCTATTATTCACAAGTCTGAAATTTCTCTCGCGTTTTTGGAACACACACAAAAACGACCAGGAATTAATTGAATACGAGTTAAATACGGAATTTTCTTCGAAAAATTATGGTAAAAAATGGAATTTTATGCGGCGGTGTTCGTTTCAATGCTTTCCTATAGGATTGATATCAGATAATCAGAGATGCGTAGACTGACTCCTAGATGTTTCGCGGTGCCGTCATAGTCAATGCTCGGCGACGTGCGGTGACAGTCTAGACTACTTCGCCGAAACAGGAGCTGAAGAGTCGTCGCGCAGTGCGTGCGTGCGTGTGGGTGCGTGCGTGCGCGTGCGTGCGTGTGTGCGTGCGTGCGTACGTACGTTCGTGTGTGTGGATGCGTGCGTGCGTGTGGGTGCGTGCGTGCGTGTGGGTGCGTGCGTGCGTGCGCGTGCGTGCGTGCGTGCGTGTGTGTGTGTGTGTGTGTGTGTGTGTGTGTGTGTGTGTGTGTGTGTGTGTGTGTGTGTGTGTGTGTGTGTGTGTGTGGTATAGAGTTTGCGTGTGCGTGCGTGCGTGCGTTGCGTCAGTATATCGCCCCCCCCCCCGCACGTTCGTGCATTGGTGTGACGTTTGCCTTTACGTGCGTGCAGTGGGCGAGCGCGCGTTTTGTTTCGTTGCCGGCGTGTAATGTGTCCGGTGATTTTTTGCGCCGTCCTCGTTAGAGCCGCCAATGATGCCATTATTACCATCAGCAATCAATATGCTGCGCCCGGCCCCACCGCCCCCGTGATAAAATACTGCCCGTTGTTTCGCGGCAGTTACCGTGGCAACGGAACGAGTCATTAGTTACGGCAGACGAGGTAATGAGTGGCTGGCTGGCTGGGCTGGCGGTTTCTCAATGGCCCCGCTCTATTTTTATTTAAAAAAAAAAAAAAAAAAACGGCTTATTATCGGTCTGCTTAGCAAAGGCCTCGTCGTGTGGAGCACCTGCGAGTTTTTGCTCTGCGCGGGAGAGTTTTTTAAATTCGAATTAGATTGCCTGCATGCTCCCTAATGCAGCGAATCTCATAGTAAGTGTTAGTGTGGGCGGCGCGTGGTGTGTGTGATGTGTGTGTGTGTGTGTGGTGTGTGCATGTGTGTGTGTGTGTTGTGTGTGTGTGTGTGTGTGTGTGTGCTGTGTGTGGTGTGTGTTGTGTTGTGTGTGTGTGGGTGTGGTGTGTGGTGTTGTGTGGAGGTGTGTGTGCGTGTGTGTGTGTGCGTGTGTGTGTGTGTGTGTGTGCATGTGTGTGTAGTGTGTGTGTAGTGTGTGTGTGTGTGTGTGTGTGTGTGTGTGTGCGTGTGTGCGTGTGTGTGTGTGTGCGCGTGCGTGCGTGCGTGCGGGCTTTCATGCGGAATGCATGCACATTAGAGAGGAGAGAGACGGTGTAGAAAGGGAAGACACAGAGGGTAAGGAAGAGAGGAACCTATAAGAAGGAGAGTGAGAGAGTGAGACTGGGGGAATAGGAAGAAGAGATGGAGAGTGTGCAGCAGAGGAAAGATAGAGAAGGGTAGGCTAGAAGAGGAAGACAACGAGAGTGAGGCAAGGGGCAAAGAGAAGGGGGAGACAAAAAAGGGGACAGAAGGAGAAGAAGCCAACGAGAGTCAGACAGGGGTGAGATAGGAACCTGCTCAATCCAATCATATATACCCGAAAATCAATTGCATAACAGCCGCGGCGATGCAGCGATGCAGCTAGCTAGCTATAGGCTGAGCTAGCTATATGCTAAACTAGCACTTCACTACAATACACCGCTGCTGGATATATATATAATACACACACTCACACACAC
>NW_014584584.1:4390-4764 GCF_000485595.1 Priapulus caudatus
AGTAGCAGCAGCAGCAGCAGCAGCAGTAGTAGCAGCAACAGCAGTATCAGCAGCAGCAGCAGCAGCAGCAGTAGCAGCAGCAGTATTAGAAGGATGAGGAGGGATGATGGAAGATGGGGGAGTGGGGAGCCTAGAAGCTGGGAAACCTGAAGGAATGATTAGGCCCAGAGTTCACGAGAATGTGAGACAAACAAAGTTAGGTGTACATCCACTGCCCGCGAGACGCCCCGGGGAGAGAGAGTAGGGAGGGAGAGAGAGGGGGAGAGATCGAGAGGGGGGGAGAGAGAGGGAGAGAGAGAGGGAGAGAGAGAGAGAGAGAGAGAGGGGGGAGAGAGAGGGAGAGAGAGAGTGAGAGAGAGAGAGAGAGAGAGAGG
>NW_014584585.1:0-555 GCF_000485595.1 Priapulus caudatus
GAGAGAGAGAGAGAGAGACAGAGAGAAAGAGAGACAGGCAGAGAGAGAGAGAGAGAGAGAAAGAAAGAAAGAGACGAGAGAGAGAGAGAGAGAGAGAGAGAGATAGAAAGAAAGAAAGAAAGAAAGAGAAAAAGAGAGATACAGAGACGGGGGTAAATACGATGAATGCTTCCGTAAGGCGGTAGTGAAGCTAATAATAACATCAATGGTGAGTACCACCGCGTGCCATCGCATATATGCATCACGCGCATGCGCGCTGCATCGTCACACGCCTGACACCACTTCAGGTATAGCAGTAGTAAGAGCAGCATTGACAAACGACGCCGCTTATTAATTCATACGCCCCTTACATCGCCGACCGACCGTAAAGACAAGATCCCACTGCCCTAGAAAGCAGCAAAACAATGTTTCCTAATATCAATATAATCTATATTTGTGTATTACGTGTGAGTGGGTACGTGTGCGTGCGTGTGCGTGCGTGTGCGTGCAGGGTGCTCACGTTCGAGATATGTGCGTGTCTGTGCGTGTCTGTGCGCGCGCGCGCGCGCGCGCGCG
>NW_014584585.1:2145-2786 GCF_000485595.1 Priapulus caudatus
ATATATATATACATATACATATATACATATATATAATATGCATAATTTCATACGCACAATTCTCGATTTAACCTCCCTTATTGGGCATTTGGCATGGCGTATATAAAACATTATAAATATATAATGTTTTATATACCAAATAGGGGAGGTTGAAGCCAGAATCGTGCGTTGGTGGAGGCAAGGATATAAGGTGTTCAGCAGAATATAGACAACTGTCCAAATTCCGAACGATTTCAAAACCAAATCTCACCTCAAACCGAAGTCCCAACACCATCTGAGATAGGTAAGATATGCCTGAAATAGAATGGTCGGATATTGGGAGAGAATTAACTGTACAGGTGTTATCAGGAGTTAGGTAGAGTCATTAACTTACCATTGGTGGTATGCGGAGAAGATGAAATATTGATATAACTCATCTTCTCCCGAGGTTATACTACTACTACTTCGATATATAATTCTAATGGTAAAAAAGGTATGGTATGTAAAAAAGGTATGCTAATGGTATGTCTATTACCTTTCCCATCTCCCTCTCTCGCGCGCGCTCTCGTTCCCCCTCTCAATTTCTCTGTCTTCCTCTGTCTCCCTTTCGATATATATATATATATATATTCTAATTCTCTCATCGCTTTCTCCCGTTCTCT
>NW_014584585.1:4261-4763 GCF_000485595.1 Priapulus caudatus
GTGTGTGTGTGTGTGTGTGTGTGTGTGTGTGTGTGTGTGTGTGTGCGCGTGCGTGCGTGCGTGCATGCGTGCGTACGTGCGTGCATATGAAGACAGTATGCAGACAGTAGCTACATGTGTGAGTTTCACCAGAGAACCAGTTGGAACGCATAGAAAGCGTTAGCAGCGATCTATAGTATGGAAGCTGCGTGCGCGTGGTATCCAAGCAACCAGCGACGCCACGTCTGGATTTCAGGCTATTTTACGTCATCGATCCACAAATGTGTTCATAACCACACGAGGGGGGGCCAGGCTAGCTATAAACTGACGATGCGAACACAGATACACCATACACGTAACATAATGTGACCATCTGCAAAACATGTAGGCCTATTTCTGAATCGCGAAACCACTCGTTAAAATTCAATGGCCGCCTGCTTGAATAATTAAAAATTAATTGAGAGACAAGGGTACATTATTTATCTTTCGAACCATGAGATCTCTCTCTCTCTATATATATATA
>NW_014584586.1:0-256 GCF_000485595.1 Priapulus caudatus
CACTATGCACTATGCACTATGCACTATGCACTATGCACTATGCACTATGCACTATGCAGTATGCACTATGCACTATGCTCTATGCACTATGCACTATGCACTCTGCGCTATGCACTATGCACTGTGTATGCACTATGCACTATGCACTATGCACGATGCATTATGCACTATGCACTATGCTCTATGCACTATGCACTATGCACTATGCGCTATGCACTATGCACTATGCACTCTGCACTCTGCACTATGCACTACA
>NW_014584586.1:266-609 GCF_000485595.1 Priapulus caudatus
ATGCACCATGCACCATGCACCATGCACCATGCACCATGAACTATGCACTATGCACCTATGCACTATGCACTATGCACTATGCACTATGCACATGCACATGCACTATGCACTATGCACTATGAACTATGAACCATGCACTATGCACTATGCACTATGCACTATGCACCATGCACCATGCACCATGCACCATGCACCATGCACCATGCACCATGCACCATGCACCATGAACTATGCACTATGCACCTATGCACTCTGCATTATGCACTATGCACTATGCACTATGCACTATGCACTATGCACTATGCACTATGCACTATGCACTATGCACTATGCACCATGCACC
>NW_014584586.1:2104-3096 GCF_000485595.1 Priapulus caudatus
CCTATGCACTATGCACTATGCACCTATGCACTATGCACTCTACACTATGCACCTATGCACTATGCACTATGCACCTATGCACTATGCACTCTACACTATGCACTATGCACCTATGCACTATGCACTCTGCATTATGCACTATGCACTATGCACTATGCTGTATGCACGATGCACTATGCACTATGCACCATGCACCATTCACTATGCACTATGCACGATGCACTATGCACTATGCATGATGCACTATGCACTATGCACTATGCACTATGCACTATGCACTATGCACTATGCACTATGCACTATGCACTACGCACTATGCAGTATGCACTATGAGCTATGCACTATGAGCTATGCACCATGCATGGTGCATGGTGCATGGTGTAGTTCATGGTGCATGGCATAGGTGCATAGTGCACACTATGCACTATGCACTATGCACTGTGCACTATGCACCATGCATTATGCACTATGCACTATGCACTATGCACTATGCACTATGCGCTATGCGCTAGGCTCTATGCACTATGCACTATGCACCATGCACTATGCACTATGCGCTATGCACTATGCACTATGCACCATGCACTCTGCACTATGCACCACAGTGTATGCACTATGCACTATGCACGATGCATTATGCACTATGCACTATGCACTATGCACTAGGCACTATGCGCTATGTGCCATGCACCATGCACTATGCACTATGCACTATGCACCATGCACCATGCACTATGCACTATGCACTATGCACTTTGCACTTTGCACTATGCACTATGCACTATGCACTATGCACTATCATAGTACATGGTGCACAGTGCATAGTGCATAGTGCATAGTGCATAGTGCATAGTGCATAGTGCATAGTGCAAAGTGCAAAGTGCATAGTGCATAGTGCGTGCATAGTGCATAGTGAGTGCATAAATGCACTATGCACTGTGCACCATGTACTATGCACCATGCACCATGCACCATGCACCATGCACCATGCA
>NW_014584586.1:4321-4762 GCF_000485595.1 Priapulus caudatus
CTATGCACTATGCACTATGCACCTATGCACTCTGCATTATGCACTATGCACTATGCACTATGCTGTATGCACGATGCACTATGCACTATGCACCATGCACCATTCACTATGCACTATGCACGATGCACTATGCACTATGCATGATGCACTATGCACTGTGCACTATGCACTACGCACTATGCAGTATGCACTATGAGCTATGCACTATGAGCTATGCACCATGCACCATGCACCATGCACCATGCACCATGCACCATGAACTATGCACTATGCACCTATGCACTATGCACTCTGCACTATGCACTATGCACTATGCACTGTGCACTATGCACTACGCACTATGCAGTATGCACTATGAGCTATGCACTATGAGCTATGCACCATGCACCATGCACCATGCACCATGCACATGCACCATGCACTATGCGCTATGCGCTAGGC
>NW_014584587.1:2150-2904 GCF_000485595.1 Priapulus caudatus
CGTGTGTGTGTGTGTGTGTGTGTGTGTGTGTGTGTGTGTGTGTGTGTGTGTGTGTGTGTGTGTGTGTGCGTGCGTGCGTGCGTACGTGTGCGTGTTCGTGTGTGTGTGTGTGTGTGTGTGAGTGAGTGTGTGTGTGTGTGCGTGCATGAGTGTGTATGTGTGCGTGCCGACTTACAGACGTACGCACTTACGAGTGTGTTTTCGTGCGTGCGCGCTCTCGTGTGTTTGTGCCTGTGTATTCGAATCAGCTTCATTTCGCGGATTTCATCAGTATACGAGTATATATGAAGGTATACAAAAAAAAAATGTACGACGATGTCATATAAAGTTGATAAATATGATAGTTTTATTACTATTATTGATAATGATTGTACATTTTTCCAGTTGAACACTGGTACCAATTGTTCTCTACACGGTGAAAACTGTTCACAGCTGTACTGTTTATCCCATCATGTCTTATTATGTGGTGAATATCATGGTATTTTTACCTTATCATTTAAGTTGCAGAGAGACCGTTGGAACTGGTGCTATCACCAACAAACAAGAGATATATGGGACTCCAGCCAATGCACTACATCGTGATAGATCATGAATGACTTAGGATCTACACAGATGTTGGGTTTATATTGTATATGCGCGGGATTCTACATGCGCGGGATACCGGGCGTTGCCCGGGGAAATCAGTGGCGTTACTCAGTTGGTGACCGCTTGGCTGAAGGAAAATACCCAAAAATATAACTATACTATCTATCCA
>NW_014584587.1:4228-4760 GCF_000485595.1 Priapulus caudatus
GTGTGTGTGTGTGTGTGTGTGTGTGTGTGTGTGTGTGTGTGTGTGTGTGTGTGTGTGTGTGTGTGTGTGTGTGTGTGTGTGTGTGTGTGTGTGTGTGTGTGTGTGTGTGTGTGTGTGTGTGTGTATGTGTGCGGGCGCATGTGTTTATAATATATTATATTATTACATGGCTGCAGTTATGTATCCCTCTTGGTTATATGTATATATGGCTTTCACATATTTCTTCTATTTCTCTTCGTGGTAACGCGCATTGTTTAAATTACTCTTTTTCATGATATTGTGTAGTTGTTTGTTTTTAGTCATTAATCATATGGTAACGCAGTGTATTTTCGTTATAATTTAACCGGTTCCATTCTGTTGTCATTTTATAGCCGGATGAAGAAAGAAAATTCTCGAAAGTTTGCTGATTAAAATTTAACACCTTATTCAATTTTTTTACATTTATTTATTATTATTACTATATATATATTATATATATATCAGGAGTAGATAATAGGGTATCTATTATCTACTCCTGATATATATACATATA
>NW_014584588.1:2171-2933 GCF_000485595.1 Priapulus caudatus
GAGAGAGAGAGAGAGAGAGAGAGAGAGAGAGAGAGAGAGAGAGAGAGAGAGAGAGAGATCGGTAAAGACCTCGTTAGAAATGAAGATAAGGGGTGAACACGTAGCAGCGATTTGTCTCCGCTCTGATACAGCCGGTATAGCAAGAAGTTCAATTGTGTATGAATTTCATACGATACGGTGTAATCTCATACGGTAGGAGTGGTTCGTCTGTGGATTTCTGGGAGATGGCGGACATTACGCACACCGCCCTCTATCATCGTGTTTTTCTCTTTTTTTGCGGTTTTTGTTACCTTTTTAGTTTTATTTATTTATCTTATTTTGTTACGGTGTTCGAAGGTTTCGCATGCATTTTCTTCGTTTTTTCTGTTACGCGGTTTTTACATTTTAATAAGTCTTGGGTAATGATATGTAGTGATATGTTGCTAATAGGTACTTACTATGTGACACGACTGTCGTTTGGTTTCTTAAATTCCCCACACACGCGAGTATTTTTTACTATATTTTTTTCTCACACGAGTCACGCTTCACTTTCCGTGTGTTTGATGTTCACATATCCCGTGGCTGCGAACAAGAGCAATAGCAAACAATCAAACAATTACATCGATTTCTCATGCGCCCGGCGTCGTCGAATTCAGTGAACGATCGTGGGTCCCTCCTCTTTCTCTCTCTCTCTCTCTCTCTCTCTCTCTCTCTCTCTCTCTCTCTCTCTCTCTCTCTCTCTCTCTCTCTCTCTCTACCTCTCTCTCTCTCTCTCTCTCTCTC
>NW_014584588.1:4487-4757 GCF_000485595.1 Priapulus caudatus
TCCCCTCCTCCCCTTCCTCTCCGCCTCCTCTCCTTCTTCCCCTCCTCCCCTTCTCCTACGTCATTATGCATGATCTCATAGATAGAGAGAGGGGGATGGGTGTAGGGGCGAGGGCACGGAAGAGAGAGAGAGAGAGTGGGAGATGTAAATGGGGAGAGAGCGAGAGAGAGAGACTAAGAGAGATAGAGAGAGAGAGAAACTAAGAGAGAGAGCGAGAGCGAGAGCGAGAGCGAGAGAGAGAGAGAGAGAGACTAAGAAGAGAGAGAGAGA
>NW_014584589.1:0-4757 GCF_000485595.1 Priapulus caudatus
CTCTCGCTCTCGCTCTCTCTCTCTTTCTCTCTCTTTCTCTCTCTTTCATTATCTTTCTCTCTTTATTTCCTTCTTTTTCTCTTTCTCTCTCTTTCTTTCTTTCTTTTTTTTCTTTCTCTCTTGCTCTGTAATCCCTGACAGGTGGATTTTACCGATAAGCCGTACATTTCACGGGATTTCACATCAAGAGTTAATGGTCACCCTTCACACACACACACACACTCACCCCCACCCTCACGCACCCCACCCCCACCCCACACACACTCACACACACAAGGTGAAATTTAATGACAGACTTGTCAGCGAGGAAAGAAAAACTGAGACGGAAATTGCAGGCGGCAGTTCGAAAGATAATCTCTTGAGCTTTGAAAACTTTAAAGTTCAATTCGCACCTGAGTTGCAGCGAGTGCGAGTGAAAAAAGAGAGCGAGTGGAAGAAAAAGAGAGAGGGCGGAGATAGAAGGGAATTTGAGAGAGATAAAGAGAGAGAAAGAGAGAGAAAGAGAGAGCGAATGAGAAAAAGAAATAGGAAGCATAAGAAAAGAGAAAAGAATGAGAGAGGTGGAGAGAGAGAAATTACAGAAAGAGGGAGATAGAATAGGATTGATAACTAGAGAGAGAGAGAGCGAGAAAGAAAGAGAAAGAGAGAGAAAGCGAGAGAGAGAGCGCGAGAGAGAGGGAGCGGGAGAGAGAGGGAGCGGGAAAGGGAGAGCGAGAGAGAGGGAGCGGGAGAGAAAGAGCGAGAGAGAGAAAGGGCGAGAGAGAGAGAGCAGAAAGAGAGAGAGAGAGAGAAAAGAGCGAGAGAGAGAGAGAGAGAGAGAGAGAGAGAGAGCGGCGTAAGCGAGGAGGCATTTATTATCTACCGGTTGGCGACCATGCCACCGCAGTGGGGGGGAAATGAAACATGGCTGGGGGCGATACAACATGGCTGCCAGCGAACAGAACATGGGCTGACCCAGGGAGCGAGCAAACGCCACACACACACACAATAGCAGGTCCCCGATGGCAGACCGAATGCCGTGGGTAAAGAGTTGAGGGGACGTCATGGTGAGCCGTCAACCGATATCTAAAACCATTGAAAGCGTCGGCACTCAATCAACAACACAACCGCGGCAGCAGCAGGTAATCACGTAGCCAGCAGCAGCAGCAGTTAAGTTAGTACTGCAGCAGGCGTAGTAGTAGTAGGCAGCAGCAGCAGTAGCCGTAGCAGTAAGCAGTAAGCAGTAGCAGTAGCAGGTAGCAGTAGCGAGTAGCAGTAGCAGTAGCAGTAGGGCAGTATACGGCAGTAGCAGTAAGTAAGCAGGTAGCAGTAAGCAGTTAGCACGTAGCAGGCAGCAGCAGCAGGGCAGGCAGCAGCCTAGCAGCCGTAGCAGTAGCCACAGTCAGCAGCAGCCGACGCAGCAGTAGCAGTAGCCACAGCAGCAGCAGCAGTAGCCGCTAGGGCAGCAGCAGTAGAGTAGTGAGCAAGGTAGGCAGCACGCAAGCAGTAGCCGTGAGCAGCAGCAGCATAGCAGTAGGAGCAGTAGGGCAGCAGCATATACGAAGTAGTAGGCAGTAGGCAGCGGAAGCATAGCAAGGCAGCAGCAGTAGCAGCGAGCAGCAGCAGTAGCTTGTAAGCAGCCTGTAGGCAGTAGCCACAGCAGCGCCGCAGCAGGCAAGCAGTCAGCAGCAGCAGAGAGCAGCAGCCGCACACAGTAGCCGTAGCAGCAGTAGCAGTGAGGGCAGTAGCCACAGCATCCAAGCAGCAGCCAGCAAGCCAGCAACAGCAGCAGCAGCAGCAGCAGCAAGGAGGGCAGCAGCAAGCAGGCAGTAGGCCGTTAGCAGGCCAGCCGCAGCACAGCAGCCGCAAGCAGCAGCCGCCGGCAGCAGCAGTGAAACAGCCAGGCAGCGCAGCGCAGCAACAACAAACAAGCAACGAACAACAACAACAACAACAGTAGCAGTATTTAGTTTAATGATGAACATTGTTAATTCTTAATTTATTAATAATTCTGAATGAAGCGTTGGAATGATAATTCTTACCCTAGTTCATACGACACATTGAAGTCATAAATTCTATAGTACCTTAAATCTAGTTTATAGTACGGGTTGTACAACAATTCATAGATAGATTGTACTCATTCTCAGGGCCTAACATTGTACATAATTTATAGTACATTAAATCTAGTTAATAGTCATTCGTATCCATAAGTTCATTAGTACATTGTACCTATTTCATACGTTCAACATTACTTCAGGTTTATCTTAATCAATATCGCGATTTTTTTTGGATGCACTCATTAATAGCTCCTAGAACAGAGACACCGGCGCCACGAAACCGAGCAAACGCGCAAATGAGGCCTGGAATTGAATTTTTCCTGTCTATAGTAAGTCGGACGGATTTCACGCATTTTCTCGCCGCACATGTCACATGACTTAAGCTAACTTACATCGTAAATTCCAGGCAAACCAAGAGCATAGGGCGAGTGAGGAGAGCGCTAAAAGCATGGATTGCAGAAAGACCCAGAACGGATCGTCCCATTAGTATTGGCATGATCGAACACTGAATCCGGAAAGCGACCACCGCAGTGTAGTTATGTCGTAATGTACGTAACATGTGTATTGTGTGGTACTGCGTAATTACGTGTAACTGTACAATGCGATTATGTAGCATGTGGTATGTGACAGTGTATTATGTCTAGGTAGGTGTAGTTATATGTATAATGTTGTCGCGTATACAATATACGTGATACCCACGGTACTGTAATGTCTACTGTTTCATAGTCGGAACTGATTCGAAGTTGATTCAATTATTTTTAATCGATAAAACAAAACGATCCCAACTTTTGTAACAAATAAAATACAGAACACAAACTACGCGATCACTTGAAGCCATCCCGCGTGAATATGACGGTGGATCAACGTTGGATCACGGGTGGATCACTATTAGACTCACGCACATCTACAGTTCCAAACGGGGCTCGATTTCCGCCCCTCACTCATCCCTACGGCTTATTCGTCAAACTTACCTGCAAACAAACGAAGACAAATGATTCAGATTATTAATATTATAAGAAAGACAAGTGATTAAACACACGGCAAATAGAGGTCCACAGCATCATCTCAACCGGGGCACAAAAAAAACAACATACCTGAGAAAACGCATCACGAAAACACACGCAGACGATTGCAGATAAAATAACACACTCGAAAAATACATCAAAATACATCACCGCAAAAATACAAACCAACACCAAAATACAACTGCAAATATACATACGCAAAATACATCGGAATTAAATCATAAGCGACACAGAAATTGACGATAATTTTCCGAACCGAAAAATTCGAAATTGCTACTGAAAAAACCCGTTTTTTCTCTTCCATGGCATTAATCGGCGGTATAAGGGATCTGTGTTCGAAGTCAAATAAAGCCAGGCGCTAGCGTGTAATTTGATTATGCATATAATGGATGAAATTTGGGCGGGATAGAATGTCACCATGTGTCGCTTTTTTAATGTCAATAAAATTCGTCGAAATTAAAATTTGCTGAAACGTAAAGAGCTCTTTCAGCGTTGTGAATGGAGTAGTGGAGAGCGGCCGGGGATGCGCCGCGGAGTGCAGGAACACGGGCTCCCGAGCCATCATCGCGTAACCACAGACGCGACCAGACACAGTTGATAGTGAAGCTGCGGGGATGCCGCGAGCGGAGACAGCGGGACTCCAGCATGCCCCGCGGGGGGTTCTCGCTGGCTAGACAGGTTGATTAATCCCCGCACCTGTGACTGGGTAATGCAATACCTGTGAGCCGTCAGACACAGTTACATTAGGTGAGCTGGTTCCCGCAGCGCAAGAGTCACCTCGCCACGCTGATCATATGTAGCATTGAGGGCTACGTAGACCAGGGTAAGAGAACGCGGGTTTACGTGGCGCACCAGGATTAACACGTGCGCGATAATGACACGTGCATCGATCGTCTGAGGGAATACTCACAGGTGCGAAGAGCGCGGCACGCTTGATTCTTTTATCTGTCGCTCTCGTTGCTCCGCCCATGTCGTGTGATCGTCGTGCATGTGCAGATAGCGCTGTGTCGTGGTGTTGTGTGTGTGCATTGCTCGTGTGTGTGTGGTGTGTGTGTGTATGTGTGTGTGGTGTGACGTGTGGTGAGTGTGTGAGTGTGTTGTGTGTGTGTGTGTGTGTAGTGTTGCGTGTGTGCGTGAGTGGTGTGTGCTGTGTGTGTGTGTGCGTGAGTGCGTGAAAGCGTGTGTGTGTGTGTTATTGTTGTGGTGCAGCGTCTCTCTGTGTGTGGTGGTGTGTGTGTGTGTGTGTGTGGTGTGTGTGTGTGTGTGTGTGTGTGGTGCGTATGTGTTGTGAGCATCGCGTGTGTGTGCGTGTGCGTGTGCGTGTGTGCGCGTGTGCGTGTTGTGCGTGCGTGCGTGCGTGCGCGCGCGCGCGCGTGTGTGTGTGTGTGTGGGTGTGTGTGTGTGTTTGTGCGGGTGTGCATGCGCGCGCGCGCGCGTGTGTGTGTGTGTACGTGTGTACGTACGGTGTGTACGTGCGTGTAGGAGTATGTACTGTGAGGTAGATGCGCCTTTGCGGCTACATACGTATACTGTCAGACACACAAACACAACCGTCTTGTGAGATCAATATAGCGATGGAACTGGCAAGTGCATAATTATTCTTATAGGCATATATCAAGTCATCAAGTCATCTTCTTATAGGCATATATCTTACTTTAAAACAATCAATAACCCCTAACACCCTTCCCACCTCCCC
>NW_014584590.1:0-1691 GCF_000485595.1 Priapulus caudatus
CAACATGTCTCACCCTGGGTTATATGTCAACATGTCTCACCCTGGGTTATATGTCAACATGTCTCACCCTGGGTTATATGTCAACATGTCTCACCCTGGGTTATATGTCAACATGTCTCACACTGGGTCACATGTCAACATGTCTCACACTGGGTCACATGTCAACATGTCTCACCCTGGGTCACATGTCAACATGTCTCACCCTGGGTTATATGTCAACATATTTCACCCTGGGATATATGTCAACATGTCTCACCCTGGGTTATATGTCAACATGTCTCACCCTGGGTTATATGTCAACATATCTCACCCTGTGTTATATGTCAACATGTCTCACCCTGGGTTATATGTCAACATGTCTCACCCTGGGTTATATGTCAACATGTCTCACCCTGGCTTATATGTCAACATGTCTCACCCTGGGTTATATGTCAACATGTCTGACCCTGGGTTATATGTCAACATGTCTCACCCTGGGATATATGTCAACATGTCTCACCTTGGGTTATATGTCAACATGTCTCACCCGAGACAGGTTACCCTGCATCCCAGGTTGAGACAGGTTACCCTGCATCCCAGGTTGAGACAGGTTACCCTGCATCCCAGGTTGAGACAGGTTACCCTGCATCCCATTGTCTCACCTTGGGTTATATGGTAACATGTCTAACCTGGGATGCAGGGCAATATGTCTCAACTTGGGATGCAGGGTAACCTGTCTCAACCTGGGATGCAGGGTAATNAAAGAAAGAGATAGAGAGAGAGAGAAAGAGAGAGAGAAGGGGGAGAAGAGATACACGAAGGAGATAAAGAAAGAGATAGAGAGAGAGAGAAAGAGAGAGAGAAGGGGGAGAAGAGATACACGAAGGAGATAAAGAAAGAGATAGAGAGAGAGAGAAAGAGAGAGGGAGAGAGGAGAGAAGGAGGAGAGAGGGACGCTGTTTCGTACATGCTGCCACTAAGACATATACGATTTCTAGTTAAGCCGTTAACTCCGACAGCGGCACAAATCACGGCCGCAGTCGCTGAAATTAACGAGATGCTCGCAGATGTTCGCACGTGCTTACCGCGGGAAGCCAACAAACCGTGTGCGCGTGAATCATAAACAGTAACGAAATACGCGGCATCGGAGTATGTCTTCGTTTACATACGGTTCTACGTGAATGTATAGCGAATCGCATTCGCTGGTAATAATGTTACTCCACTGTTTATATGAATTTTTCGGCATGACTGTAGAGGTGAGTTCACGTATAGAGAGATTTTAATCGTGAAACTGCGCTGCTGCTCGGCCGTTCTATATCCGCGCGCCTTCCAAGGTGACTAGAGTCAAGAATGGTCTAGGTCAGATTGTACTGCCTGCCTCCATGCCAGTCTGTCTGTCTGTCTGCCTGCCTGCCTGCTTGCCTGCCTCCCTGTCTGCCTGCCTGCCTGTCTGTTTGTCTGTCTGTCTGTCTGTCTGTCTGTCTGTCTGTCTGTCTGTCTGTCTGTCTGTCTGTCTGTTTGTCTGTCTGTCAGTCTGCCTGTCTGCTTGCCTGACCGTCTGTCTGCTTGCCTACTTGCCTGTCTGCCTAGCTATCCGCCTGCCTGCCTCCCTGCCTCCCTGTCTGTCTGCCTGCCTGTCTGCCTGTCTGCCTGCCTGCCTGCCTGCCTGCATCCATGCCTCCCTGCCTCCCTGCTTCCCTGTTTGCCTGCCT
>NW_014584590.1:3922-4753 GCF_000485595.1 Priapulus caudatus
TGGTGAGGGACGGGACGAGAGTGGGGTGTGGGGAAAGGTGAAAGATGCTGGGAGGCTGGGGATGGTATTCGGGTAGAGGATGGTGAGAGGCCGGCTGCTGCCACGCGCACAGCTTCACCAGCAGCAGCCAGCGGCGCTCTGTGTTATCGCTTAGAGGTGGCGTTTGTTTTTAATGCCGAGCCGCAGACACGCGATAAGCGGGCCGTTACGTCCTCCACCCGCCAGCAGTATAGAGCCCCCGTGGGCAGACGATCGCCTGCGTGTGGTCGCACCTGCTGGGTATGAGGAGGAGCAGGGATGGACGAGGAGGAATGAGGCTGGGAGTGGGAGGGAGGGCGCGCGCGAAAGATACAGGGGAGAGAGGTGCGAGATAGAGAAAGAGACATAGTGAGAGAGTGAGTGAGATGGCTACATAGATAGAGATGGACAGCGAGAGAGAGTAAGAGAGAAAGAGCGAGTGACAGAGAGAGAGAGAGAGAGAGAGAGAGAGAGAGAGAGAGAGAGAAAGAGAAAGCGTGCGAGAGAGAATGAGAGAGAGAGAGAAAGAGAGAGCGTGTGAGAGAGAATGAGAGAGAAAAAAAAAGATAGATAAATAGAGAGAGAGAGAGAGAGAGAGGGAGCGAAAGAGAGAGAGAAGGGCGAGAAGGGATACACGAAGGACATAAAGAAAGAGATAGAGAGAGAGAGAGAGAGAGAGAGAGAGAGAGAGAGAGAGAGAGGAGAGAGAGAGGGACGATGTTTCGTACATGCTGCCACTAAGAAATATACGATTTCTAGTTAAGCCGTTAACTCCGACAGCGGCACAAATCACGGCCGCAGTCGCTGAAATTA
>NW_014584591.1:0-243 GCF_000485595.1 Priapulus caudatus
GTAACTGTAGTCTGTGGTAGTGATGTGTAACTGTAGTCTGTGGTAGTGATGTGTAACTGTAGTCTGTGGTCTGTGATGTGTAACTGTAGTCTGTGGTAGTGATGTGTAACTGTAGTCTGTGGTAGTGATGTGTAACTGTAGTCTGTGGTAGTGATGTGTAACTGTAGTCTGTGGTAGTGATGTGTAACTGTAGTCTGTGGTCTGTGATGTGTAACTGTAGTCTGTGGTAGTGATGTGTAACTG
>NW_014584591.1:1867-2573 GCF_000485595.1 Priapulus caudatus
GAGAGAGAGAGAGAGAGAGAGAGAGAGAGAGAGAGAGAGAGAGAGAGAGAGAGAGAGAGAGAAAGAGAGAGAGAGAGCGAGAAAGAGAGAGAAGCGGATGAGAGAGAGAACGGCGGCCTATCCCTTCTTGTCGTGTCTTGCATCTCTACATTTAAGATCAATGATTAAAACATGATACAGTAATGATATAATCTCGTTTCCCCTTATAAATAAACGACTACATTCGCCCTCGAGCGATGAAAGTAACAGGAAGAAATATGCAGCCGGTATGCAGTGACGTCAGCAAAGACGTCAGCACGTGCGGCCGCGCGCGCGGGCGCGGCGAAATACTCGACGCTGATTGGCTGGATTCTGTAAACAAACGCACGCGCAAAAAAGGGCGTCTGTCATGTGTCGCTGCGTTCACAGCATGGAACGTTCAGCAACATGGAACGTTCAGCAACATGGAACACCGAGCAGCATGGAACGCCGAGCAGCACGGAACGCGGGTTTAGCGCGTTGTGAAGTATTGCAAGGGAAGACCTTGGCATTTGGCGAATAGAAGACAAACCGATGTCAGCCATATATATATATAACCTTGTGAGAGAGAGAGAGCTGAGAGAGATATGCTGCCTTGTGAGAGAGAGAGAGAGAGAGAGAGAGAGAGAGAGAGAGAGAGAGAGAGAGAGAGAGAGAGAGAGAGAGAGAGAGAGAGAGAGAGAGAGAG
>NW_014584591.1:3082-4752 GCF_000485595.1 Priapulus caudatus
GAGCTATACTACGTGGCGCGTACTTTACAATAATTATGACACATCTATTTCAGCCGTGTTTGCTAACGGGCCGAATAAACATGTAGTATAGATAGTAGTCAGGCAGAAACCCGCTTATGTACCACCATCACCAACACTGCCACCACCGCCGCCACCAACACTGCCACCACCACCACCATCACCAACACTAACGCCATCACCAACACTGCCACCACCACCACCACCAACACTGCCACCACCACCACCATCACCAACACTGCCACCACCACCACCATCACCAACACTGCCACCACCACCGCCGCCACCACCAACAACTGCTGCTGCTCAACAAGCTGCCTAACTCCATCACCAACACTGCGCCGCCGGCCCCACCCACATCTGCCTACACCACCACCATCAGCCAACACTGGCCGCCGCCAGCGGCCACCGACCACTGCCACCACCAGACACTCACCATCGACCAACAGCTGCCCTGCACCGACCAACCCATCACAAAACACTGCTCGCGCCGCCACGCGCCGACCAACGACTGCCACACCACCACCCATCAGCCATAACTGCCGCCACGCCGCCCCACCGGACAACTGCCACCACAACCAATTCACCATCACCCAAGCCACTGCCGCGCCGCCGCCACCGAACACTGCCACCACACCACCACCATCTACCAACAGCTGCCGCCGGCCGCCGAGCCACCAACACTGCCACCCACCACCACCATCAGCCACACTGCCGCTGCGCGCCGCCACGCTCAAACACTGCCACGACCCCACCATCACACACTGCCACCGATCCACCACCATCGACCACACTCGCACCGACCCCACCATCACCAACACTGCCACCACCACCACATCACCTGAACACTGCCACCACCCGACCAGCCATCACCAACGACTGCCACCACCGACCACCATCACCAACACCTCCACCACCACCAATTCACCTAACACTGCCCCACCACACCACACCAACACTGCACCACCATCTGCCTCCAGCGCCGCCGACCGCGTGGGACCAACAACTGCTGCAGCACAGCAGCAGTTCAGCAGCAGCAGACACACTAGCAGCAGCAGCAGCAACAGCAACCAGTAGCAGCAACACAGCAGCAGTAGCCGGCCAGCAGCAACAGCAGTAGCAGCAGCAGCAATCAGGCAGCAGCAGCAACTAGCAAGTCTCCAGCAAGCAGACAACAACCCCCCGCCACCCCTGCATTACACCACCAACCACACAGCCAGCAGCAACAACAACAACAACAACAACAACAACAACAACAACAACATCAACAACAACAACAACAACAACAACAGCAGCAGCAACAGCAGCCACAGCAAGAACAACAACCCCCGCCACTCTTGCCATCACCACCACCACCACCAGCAGCAGCAACAACAACAACAACAACAACATCAACAACAACAGCAGCAACATCAACTGCAGCAGCAACAGCAAGAACAACCACCGCCGCCACCGCTACACCACCCACTCCTCACTGGGGGATACGCTGTTTTCTGGGCTGGGCTGGGCTGGGGAAGGGAGGGGATGTTCTGGGTTGGGGGAGGGGAGGGTTGGGGTGGTGACCACACATGTTTTCACAGCTCTAGCCCCGCGTCCTGTCCTGGACTCGTGCCAGCCGCGCTCTCTCTGCCGTGGCCCCACCACCCCCACCT
>NW_014584591.1:5642-6561 GCF_000485595.1 Priapulus caudatus
AAGATCCTACCAACCACTCCGCTCTTACACCACGAAATTCCAACTTGGAAACACGCATCTCCAGAGATTCCAACTTGGAAACAAGCAATCGTCTAAAATTCCAAATTGGAAGCAGGCGTCGGCAGATATTCCAACCCGGAAGGACATGGTCTTCGTGGAGATTCCAGTCCAGAAGGAGATGACGTACGCGGGTATTCCGATGGCTGTTCCGCGGAATCACTGTGTGTTGGTCGGCATCGGAGAGACACTCCGAATGTGTGGAAGCATGGAGGAAAGAGGAGGATCGTGGGAAGGAGAAGAGAGAAAGGAGAGGCAGGAGGAGAAGGAGGAGAAGGAAGAGTAGGAGCAGAAGAAGGAAGGATAGGAGAAGGACGAGAAGAAGAGGGAGGAGAAAGAGAGAGAGTAGAAGAGGGAGGAAAAGGAGCAGGACAAGCAAGAGTAGGAGGAGAAGGAGAGGGAAACGAAGGAAGGGTAGGAGAAGGAAGGTATAGAGCAGCAAGCGGACGAAGGTCGGCGAGCGTGATTGGTCTGACGAAGCCGGAAGCGGAATCCTGCGTCATCCGCACAGAGGGCAGCACCTGCCAGGTAACCAGTTTATTCCTGATTCCGGTGACCACCAGGTGGCCCTAGTGTATACACGCCCTCGCGTTCAATTGCAACCAGATGGCGTTGGCGTCGCTCTCATGTGCCACCAGGTGGCAGCTTAGCAAGAGTAACAGGTTTACCGTGTGAGAGATACCGGGTGTACCAGCTTACACCGAGTGTATAGATTGTGTAGGCGTGTGATATATTGTGCATGTGTCTACAACACCTTATATCTGTATCTCTATGTTATATATAGCATATATATGTATGTGCGTATATATAGCATATATGGGTGTATACTATGGTATAACTAGACAGAGTGCACTCACGGAGA
>NW_014584592.1:0-1933 GCF_000485595.1 Priapulus caudatus
GTATGACGCAATCACACGTGGAAGTTAAACTTAAGAAATGAATATACCGAGATATAACTGCAAGGTATTAATTATTATACTGATAATATGACAAATTTCAGACATTCAAATGATCCTCTCCCTCCCGGATCTTCGCGTACTCATTGGGCTTCTCAGGATTGACCGGGGTGGGGGTTCTGGGTCCTGGATCAGAGAATCATCTAAGTCCGGAGTAATGGACTCGTCTTCCATCTCTTCAGTATGATCTACGCAAACTTCCACTGGTTTGAAATGAGAGGAATTTCTTGTTACCTCTCGATCACCATATCAAGCTGTGATCATACTTCATTTCTTCTCTCTAATCTCGAATGGCTGCGGATTGAATGGGGAATCAAGTTTGTTGTGTCGGGGTTGGCGAACTAACACACTGTCACCAACTGACATTTTGCATTTATCAGTGTGACGCCGTTTGTCAGCATAAGCTTTCATCTTGCTTTTGCTAACAGCATCTTGTATGGCAAGTTGAGCATGTACTCTAGAATGTGCAGAAATCTGAACCTTCTGCTCAGGAAGTACCGTTTTCATAGCTCGTCCTGTTAGCGCTTCAAATGGAGACGTGCGTTGATGTGTGGGGCGTGGCTCGATACTGTCTCATGAAACTGTGCAGCTTTTGTTTCCAGTTCTGTCTCTCAGCTGTCGATGCTCTGATGTGTTTATTCAGAGTTGACATGGAACGTTCTGCTTCTGCATTAGCTTCTGGCCATAAAGGTGTGATGCGTCGATGATGGAAACCTAGATGTTTTGCAAATTCTGCAAACTCTCGACCATTAAATGGAGGTCCATTGTCCGACTTCACGACACTGGGTATGCCTTGTCTCGCAAAGATAGCATCCAATTTTGGAATAACTGCTTTCGCAGATGTTGATGTCACCAACTCTGTCTCTGGGTATCTGCTGTACTCATCTACAACAACAAGTAGGTATTCACCGGAAGGAAACGGTCCAGCGAAATCTACAGCAACTTCATCTCAGGGGCTGGAGGGTAGTTTTGACATTCTCAGAGGTTCACGCTGTGTATGCGTGGTGCTGGAAGCTTGACATGGTATGCACGATTTTACCCGTTGTCCCACCATAACATCGATCCCAGGAAACAAGACTTTCTCGCGCAGTAATTTCTTGCTCATCACAATCCTTTGGTGTCCAATATGGGCAAGATCAATCGCACAAATTTTCAGTTGATCTGGGACGACAATGCGATTTCCCCGCAACACGACGCCGTTGCTGACTGCAAGCTCATCTTTCACGTTGCTAAAGTCTGAAATTTTGCTGTCTTCCCAAAGCTTCAAATCTCCACTTCCAATGACTCTGCTGAGTTTTCGCACCTTTGAGTCATTCTGACTTACAGTTCTGACCTCTTCCAAGGTCATGGTCTTGGGAACTGCATTGTCAACAATGTAGTTTACATAGGCTTCAGCCGCGTTGTTGCTGTTTGTCGCTGGCTGAGGATGGCAACTGATGTAATCTGCCGGATTCTGCTCATCTTTCCCTGGTCTGTACACGAGGGTGTAGTTGTACGGCATTAACCGAAGTCTCCACCGTTCGATTCTTGCGATGTCTGTCTCTGACTGTTGAAAATGCCAAGTAGTGGCTTGTGATCCGTGATGATCTTGAAGTTTGATCCATACAGGTGCAAATGAAAATGTTCGACTCCCCAGACCACTGCCAGCATCTCTCGCTCAGTCTGTGAATATCTCTGTTCGGTGTCACTGAGCGCTCAACTTCTATAACTGATGAATTGACCTTCTTGACAGAGTATTCCGCCAAGACCTGCTGGACTGGCATCCACTAGCAGCTCGGTCTTCTTGTGTGGATCAAAATAACTCATGACTTCGGAACTTGTCAGTGCTTTGTTTAACTTTTCTAGGGCATCCTGTTCTCTGCTACCCCAATTCCAT
>NW_014584592.1:3381-4751 GCF_000485595.1 Priapulus caudatus
CATTCACATGCAAGTGTACTTGTTTCCCTTCTATTTTCCCAATGCCTTTAAAAAGGTCTGGAAATTCCTTGCGCATGCGCATGTGTCACGATATAGACATACTCATCATCATCATCACCAGTGTATGTATTGAAACTCTGTGTGTTGTGTACGTCACTTCTAACTTGTCTGACAGGTTTCTTTTCTTCTTCTTTCCTGCGACGGGCCAGACAAACACATGAGAAATGATTGAGTATTCCACAGTACCTGCACACTTTGCCCTTGGCAGGACAGTTCCCATTGTGAGGATAGGTTTTCCCACAATAACGGCAGGTTTTAGGTGCCTGTGACTGTTTTGGTGAATATGTCCAGGATTTCCCTTGAGAACCACCATACATGGGCCTGGGTCCACCGTGTGACTGTGACCTTGCGCGACTGCCATGCCTGATCACGCCTCTTCCTCGTGACTGTCGTGTGTCACCGTCATGTGATGTATGTTTCAACGAACTCACTGTCTCATTACTCCCGTGTCTACTTTCCACCTGTCTCGCCTGACTTTCATTCAATTCTAATGCTCGACCAGCATCTAGCAAACGTTGCAAGTCTAATTCTTCACGCAAAGCACGACGTCGCAACTTGCTGTTGGTAAAAGTTAAGATGATGTGAGATGCTATTTCTTTATCCTTGTCCGCAAATTCACATGTTTTCGCGAGCTGGCGTAATCGTGTTGCATACGCGTCGATCGTTTCTGTGTTTTCTTGTTTCGCCTGCCGAAAATTATACAGTTCGTACGTAGTGTTTACTTTGGGCTTGAAATAGTCCGTCAGCGCTTTCACTGCCTTCACATAGTCATCTTCCTCGCCTCTGTTAGCCAAAGTTTCAAAGATATCGTCAACATCGGGACCAGCATAATGTACTAGCAATGCTCGCTTCTGTGTGGGGTCTTTAATGTCCAACGCGACCACCAGTCTCTCGAAACGTGTTAGCCATTTTTCCCAGCGTGGGCCTGCGTTCCCTTCCGAATGCACATATCAAATGTCGGAAATTGTGGTAAGCTTGACGCTATTTCTACGTCTCCGCTCACCTTGCTTTACCTCGTCGCCAGATATGATGTTCCTCGTCTTGCTTATAAGAGGGGGGGAACGGGGGGGTACATTCCCACTTTCCCAGCAAAAAACACTTCATATCCCAGTTCCCAGTAAAATAAAATCCCAATTCCCAGTTCCCAGGAAATTATGTAGACATGTTTCAGGAAATTCAGTAGTTTAGGTTTTCAAACACTACATAAATACTAATATTTACATACTATTATTTATCTGGGGTCTACATAATCTTACAATCTTCTGGCTAAAAATAAATTAATAAAAAAAAAATTTAAAATATTAGCGCAA
>NW_014584593.1:0-788 GCF_000485595.1 Priapulus caudatus
CAGCAGCATCATCATCAGCAGCAGCAGCAACAGCAGCATCATCATCATCAGCAGCAGCAGCAGCTAGAAGCTGGTTACTACATGAACGTTGCTCTTATTTTCGCAGCTTTTTCATCTGCGGCTCATTAGTGGTCACGGTGCATTCTGACGCAGCAGCAGCAGCAGCAGTAGCACTCGGCTAGAGTTCCATCCCTGATCGCTTAACATGTTTTTTTATACACCAATGATGACTGTGAGAAGGAAGGGGGAAGAAAGGGAGGAGTAGGAGGAGGAAAGGGTAAAGAAGGAGGAGGAGAAGAAGAAGGAGAAGGAGGAGGTGGAGAAAAGGTGGAGGAGGAGGAGGAGAAGAAGAAGGAGAAGGAGGAGGTGGAGGAAAAGGTGGAGGAGGAGGAGAAGAAGAAGAAGAAGGAGAAACAGGTGAAGGAAAAGGTAGAGGAGGAGGAGGAGAAGAAGGAGAAGGAGGAGGTGGAGGAAAATGTAGAGGAGGAGACGAAGAAGGAGGAGCAGGCAGAGAAAATGGTGGAGGAGGAAAAGGAAGAGAGGTGGAGGATGGGGAGGATGAGGAGGAGGGGGGAGGGAGAAAGAAGAAGAAGTGGAGAAATAGGAGGAGGAGGCGGAGCGCGAGGAGAAGAAGCTCCAAGTAAAAAATGTTATCGTGGCGTAGAATTACGACGGTGCTTAAATGCTTTACAGCGTCTACGCTCTCTCTCTCTCTCTATCATACACACACACACTCCCCTCTCCACATGTTCACTCTCTCTCTCTCTATCATACACACACACACACTT
>NW_014584593.1:2419-3087 GCF_000485595.1 Priapulus caudatus
GCCACGCCTCCTCGTAGCAGCCCCCTCCCCCCGTGGGTCGTAGCAGCCCCCTCCCCCCGCAGCCTCCTTCGGCTAGTCTCGGTCTACACGGCTTACAAATCTAAACCATATGAGTTTTTCTCCACAAATAACAATTTGCTGACTCCACGAATCGCATTCAGTGCGCGTGAGAGATTCCAATTTCTCTGAAGTATTTGTGTGGGCGTGCGTGCGTGCGCGTGCGTGTGTGTGTGTAGTGAGCAGTAATGATTTTGCTTTTCACGCGTTATCCGACCTTGCAACGATTTTCACGGATTTATTAACATTTCAAGAATTCGCTAAATAGTTCTTTTCGATTCGTCTAAGTAAATAAGCTTCAACTCCAGCGAGTTCATAATTGAAGTGAGGTCGTTGTTATGTCTATCTGCTTGTCTGTCTGAAGAAACAGTAATATCAGTAGCACTAGCAGCAGTAGTAGCAGCAGTAGCAGCAATAGCAGTAGCAGCAGCAGCAGTAGCAGTAGCAGTAGCAGTAGTAGCAGCAATAGCAGCAGCAGCAGCAGCAGTAGTAGCAGCAGCAGTAGTAGCAGCAGTAGCAGCAGTAGCAGTAGCAGCAGTAGCAGTGGCCTCAGCCGCAGCAGCAGTAGCAGCAGCAGCAGCAGCAGCAGCAGCACCAGCAGCAGCAGCAGT
>NW_014584594.1:1628-2810 GCF_000485595.1 Priapulus caudatus
CCGGGTGTTTGAAGCTAGAGTTGCTGCTGTATCACATCGAGAGTCAACGTAATATAGTATATATTATATTAATATATATATAGATAATTATATATAAATATATATATATTATATATAGGCCTATAATATATATATATGGGTTTGCGTACATACGTGACGGTGACGGGACTGTATTTGCTGGTGCGGACAAGACCAACATTATATCCGATGCGTTACGTATCGATTTAGAAATATAGCGTATCCGATATCATGATTAACAACGCGAAAGCTACTCGCTATCGTCATCGTCATCGTCAACGCCACCCCATCCCGCGCCTTGTGGTTGCAAGGTTAACCGTGTGGAAACGCATTTGTATGGATGACACCAGGAGTGGCATAATATCGATTATATAGATGTTTAGATTCTATCGATTATTAGAATATCGATATTATCACACTCATGATGATATTGGTGAGGCGTATGTCTGAGTTATAACACGTGCGATGATTGTCAGTTGTTCATGCATGCCTACGCCACTATACCTAATGTTACTTTTTCGGCATTTACCACACTAGTTATCGTGCAATAGACATCTATTTACTTTTATTTCATTACAATGACAATAATATACGCAGAGAAGCAGTATGTGTATTATGCTGTAAGGTTTAGCAAGCTGACTGCAGTTTTAGAAAACGAAGCACGCTTGCGCACCATCGCCAAAATGGGAATTTTACCTCGTTTCTACGATGCCATTAATCGCAAAGCAAAGTAATTATCCGCATGAGCTGTAGCGTTGGATACAGTTGATATTCTCCGCGATGGCCCAATTAGTGAACGGGGTGAAATTATCTGGAAGTTATGTATCAATTACGGTTGACTGGACTGGAAATAAAGCTTCTAAGTAACCAGCAAGAATCGTGTACGTTGCTCACACGCACTTACGCAGGCACTCAGACACACGCTCACGTAAGTAAGTATGAGCGCACGCACACGTTCAAACACACGCGGATGCACGTAGTCACGCAGGCAGAAACACGCACAGCCTCTCGCGCGTACTCACTCACGCACGCACGCACGCACGCACGCACGTACGCACACACACACACACGCACGCACGCACGCACGCACGCACGAACACACACACACACACACACACACACACACGCACGCACGAACACACACACACACACACACACACACAC
>NW_014584594.1:3772-4750 GCF_000485595.1 Priapulus caudatus
GTGTGTGTGTGTGTGTCGGTGTGTGTGTGTGTGTGTGTGTGTGTGTGTGTGTGTGTGTGTGTGTGTGTGTGTGTGTGTGTGTGTGTGTGTGTGTATGATAGCACTCATGCATGTGTTGCTGTCATCTAATGTAATTTGGCATATATAGGCGATACCTTCGCCTCTCACCCTGTCTTGTCGGTGGTTCGTTCGAAAACGAAGTAACGCTGCGAGCCTATCTCGCCTCACCTCCCACTGCCCAGCGCTCGCGTTTGCTGTCAATCGCTGCTCGGAATCCAGTTTCAAAACATCAAAGGTGAATAACAGCGAAATTTTGCAGAAAAAAACAAATGCAAACAAAAACAAAAATGAAAAAAATGGAAAAAATTGTCATCATTATTATGAACCCCTGAAAATATGGTACGCACGCAGACGCCCCAGGCAGGCAATCATGCACGTACACGCGCCGCGACAACGTCACAGCAACAGCGGCCGTTAGAGGCATAATGAGATGGTAGTCTGGTACCCGTCCCTTCTCACAAGCTCGATATAGCTCCTATAACGAGCTTGTGAGAAAGGACGGGTACCAGTCTAAATGAGATCGCCGTTCACCGACGATTACCATCCGCGCTACTCCCGGGCACCTGTTGTAATCAGGGAAAGCTGTCCAAAAGGACCGGAATTGCAGGCAAAAAAAGAAGGGGGGGGCGAACAGGACTCATTGTCGAAGCATCCGAGGGTTCGGAGAGGAAGCTGGTCAGGGAGGGAAGAGGGAGTAGTAAGAGAAAGAGCAAGTAATTGCGGCATAGAAAAGAGGAGATACGTGCGAAAGAAGAAGAACGGTAGGGACAGAGAGGGAGAGAGAGAACGATAGTAAGAGAGATTGAGAGAGAGAGAGAGAAAGAAAGAGAGAGAGAGAGAGAGAGAGAGAGAGAGAGAGAGAGAGAGAGAGAGAGAGAGAGAAAGAGAGAAAGAGAAAGAGCGTGAGTGAGAGAGAGA
>NW_014584595.1:0-930 GCF_000485595.1 Priapulus caudatus
TCTCTCTCTCTCTCTCTCTCTCTCTCTCTCTGTGTCTCTCTCTCGCTTTCTTTCTTTGTCTCTCTCTCGCTCTCTCTCTCTCTCTTTCTCTCTCTCTCTCTCTGTCTGTCTGTCCATCTCTCTCTCCCCTCTCACCCCTCTCTCCCTCTCTCTCATCCTCGCAACACACCACACGTACCCCGACTGCCGTGCCAACAACCGCCACTCCTCCCTCGTCTTAACCTCCTCCGCTAAATCACCGAATCCCCTTCTATTCCATATAGTACGTATAGAGTAATTAACAGCAGTGCGTTCTCAGGTGTGCACACACCTGCTGTGCAGGTAGCGAGCAGACACTACAGCGTGTGATCACCTGCTAATTAAAGTGTGAAGGAGGAACGAAGGTGAGCGACATTGAAGTGCACGGGGGGGAGGGGGTAGAAATTCACCACTCACGGGGAGAGGGGGAGGGGTAGAAATTCACCACCCGCCTAGTCGCGGAAAGACCATTAAAACTATCACTATCAAAGTAAAAAATAATTTATAATAATTCATCAATCGTAATCTTAATAATGTATTAATCCTTCTTTTTTTTGAGGGGGTAGCGGAATTTCATCAAAATGTGAGGAGTTTGTTTGCATAATTAAATTTACATAATGGGTGATTAAACATTCGATAATTGGTGTAGATTTATGTAATTAGGATGCTAATCAATGTGGTTCGACTGCTACGATTATGCGAACACAATTTTGCTCACCTCGTGTACTAGGATTCGGGTTTACTAGCACGGAAACTATTACAGTGCTAATCATAAATCTATACTTAGAACAAGGGAGGGAGAGCGAGAGAGAGGGAGGGAGGGAGGAGGAAGGAAGGAGGGAGGGAGAGAGGGAGGGAGGGAAGGAGAGAGAGGGAGAGAGAGAGAGAGAGAGAGAGAGAGAAGAGAGAGAG
>NW_014584596.1:0-4748 GCF_000485595.1 Priapulus caudatus
ATGGTACGTTCATCTTATCATGCGGACTTGCAGGCTGAAGGTGTGATGGCTTAGCCGTTGCAATATTAGTCGTCGTCTCTATTATTAAAATAACGGACAGTGGTGCTAGCACCGCAGGTAAATATTCGAGTACTTTCTTTTCGTTTACTTTTCTATTCGATTTCAATACGACGATGCGATCATCTTCTTTTAAGATCGGGTCACTGCTAATGCCTCTGCGTACACTGTCTAAATTCACAGCGTACTGTTTACCATCACGAAAAACCACGATATTTTTGTTATCAGCCAGTTCAGTAATTCCTTGCGCCATAGCGATGGCTTGTAAAAAAGTCATGCTGCCTTTGATAGGGAAGACGCCCGGTGTTTGCACGGCTCCTTCTACGGTGACGCGTTTAAAGGTTTGCTCGGTGCGGCTGATAGAGACTTTGGGATCATGCATCGCATCTTTTCTTAGCATGGCTTCAATACGATCTTCAGCTTGCTGAATGCTAAGCCCTAAGACACTGAGGCTGCCAATATAAGGCATAGAGATCATGCCATTGGATTCAACAATCACATTTTGTGCGGAGAGTTCAGGGACTTTGAACACCATTATATCCAGCTTGTCTTGTACACCGATGCTTGAATTTGTCCTTAGTGTACGGACTTGTATTACGGGAGGGGTGCTAGGTGTTAAGGGTTCGGCTGCTTTTATGGCTTCATAGTACGGTTCAACGTGGCTTTTTTGTTGTTACTGCAAGCTACAAGACTGCTACAGAGGGCGAGGCAGAATAAAAAGTGGCTTAGATAGCTTGTTTTCACGATAAAGTACCTTGGGTATATTATTTTAATAATGAATGCTGTGTAAGGTATTACAGCGCAACGATGGCTCACTGTTTTTAGAGTGAACCTTAGTGCTTGTTATTTATAACCTTTCGGGTTATTACTTTGCCAATTCCAAGTGTCATCGCACATCGCCTGGATTCCTTCGTTAGCTTGCCAATCAATCAATTCTTTGGCGTAGCTGGGATCAGCATAACAACAGGCAATATCGCCTGCGCGACGTTCTGTGATTTGATAGGCAATTTGTCTTCCAGAGGCTTTTTCAAAGGCCTCAACTAATTCTAATACTGAATAGCCTTTACCTGTGCCAAGGTTGACCGTAAATAAAGGATCGACTTTTTCATTTTCAAAGGCCTGTAATGCTTTCACATGTCCTTTTGCTAAGTCCACTACATGAATATAGTCACGCACACCTGTGCCATCTGGCGTAGGGTAATCACCACCAAAGACTGAAAGTTGCTCTAATTTGCCAACCGCAACACCTGAAATATATGGCATTAATTATTAGGAATACCGCTTGGTTCCTTCACGCATTAACGCGCTTTCATTGAGCACCCACGGGTTAAAATAAGCGCAGTAAAAAGCAACGTGCCAGTTAGGATTGGCGTATGAATATTTTTGAGAAACGTTTCAATGATGAGTTTGAACCACCGTACGTGATTAGTTGGTGGCTCGTCGGGCAGTTTTTCATCTAATGGGAACGACTTGCAAGGGTCGGCCATGACCGTGCCGGAGGTAGCTAAAAATAACGCGGTTAACGTTGTTACGTTGCATTGCGCCTAAAACAAGGTGGATGCTGGCCGCTGAATACATTATTGTCGTAATCATTAATCGTTCCGGCGACTGATTCGCCCCCCTGCTTTCAAGCCGGCAAATGAATCATCCCATAGATATCGTGCGTGCTGCAAAAGACCTTTTGTCTAATGGCTCTGCGTCACGCACATCACGCATTCATAAACAGGAATGTCCTGGTCCCGTGATTTGTTTTAGCACGCTCCTAATGGCAACGTTGAGCTATTAACTTATGGGTGTCATAACATGGTGTGAAGCTCCTGGCGCTAGTAATCGATGCAGGTGTGTGAGCGATATAACCTGCTGCATCCTGTTACTCAATATATTCATAGTCTGCTATTTTGGATTAAATTCTGGCTTGCTTTGAGTCGTCGCTGATATTTAAATGAGGGCTAAAAAAATACGCCAGAACTCACCATCAACATCTGGCTATACTTGTCATAAGTTTCCAGACAAGGACTGAGAGGGATATTCAGCGCATGACATCCTATTAAACTCCTAAGTCCTTCTTATTATTCTTTTCGGCTCCAGATTGTTTTTGGATGCCTTTTGTTAACTTTGTTGTTAGAGGTCGTCGGTTTCGCCTTTGCGTAGAGTGAGGACGTTTTCTTTAAACCATCAAGAGTTTGGGCCGATACCTTCAACTTTTTTAAGTTCTTCTATATCTTTGAAATTGTACCGTTTTCTTTTTGCGGTATAGCTACGAATGCTTTTGCCTTACTTTTCCAATGCCTACTAAATATCTGCAGTAAAGGCTGCCTCGTCAGCATTATTGAGATCAAAAATTCGTGTCTTTATATATGTGAGATTTAGCTGTGTTTGCGGGCGGCTTTTTTCGTAAGCCCGACGTTTTCGTAGGCTTGGTTTTGCGCGTATGTTTTTGTTGATAATGTATTGTCAGTGCTGTCTGCTTTCTCTGCAACCGCAGGTGATGTTGTAGGTTTTTCTTGTCGTCAAGACTTTTGTCTTTAAGCTTTGGGCCTTTACTCATTAGTTCGGCGTTTACTTTTGTCAGTTCGCGTCGTCTTTACTCTTTCGATTTCTTTTCGCGGTTTCCTTTATAGGTGATGCTGTTTAGATGATGTCGTTCTTTGTAGTGTTTGCGCTGGCTTGCTGGCTTTAGCACTTTTATGCATTTTCTAGTTTTTAGCATAAGGCAGGTGGGCGACAGCGATATTTTTCCGATTGGCAACAGAGCAAAATTAGTTTGCGGTAAATTGAAGTCATTGAGTTTACTTCCATGTGTTATTTATGAGAAGAATATTATAGGTGTCGTAAAAGATACAAGCATCAGTAATCAGTCTGGCATTGTCTCCCCTGACGTGACGGTAAATACAATATATAAGCGATAATTAAACAAGGGAATTAAAATGGCTAGCGGTTTTAGAAATACTTCAGGAACTTTCATCAAAAACATGCTTTAATGGGCGTCATTGGTGTGCATCAACACCCGAGTTGTCTTTCGAAGATATACTACCAGTGATTAATTGCGGATATTTTGGGTATCGTTGGGGTAGTGAGATAGAAAGAAACTGGGCTGGAAACAGGCATCCGTTGCGACTTGGCCTAAGCACACGGCAAGGTGAAGTGATCGCTTTGCGGGCGACATAGATGCACTACCTATTCAGAGCGCGTATGAGATTCGCATAAGTCGCTACAAATGAAAGGTAAGAATGCATGACACTTGTGGACATGAGGTCATTAGCACCATGTTGCTTGTGCAGCGGCCTATCTAAACGACTAAACACGACTTTTAATTGTAGCGGTGCATTTTATTTTCCTCCAGCCAGCCGAGGAAGGTGCGGGTGGTGCGCGTGATGGTGGAGGAAGGTTATTTGAGAAACAGCCCATTGTCAGGCGGTTTAATGGGCATGCATAACTGGCCCGGTTTCCTGGCGGGTGAGTTTGCGGTACATCATCGAGAAGTCATGGCTGCAGTCGATACTTTTTACATCAAAGTAAAAGGTCATGGTGGACATGCCGCGATGCCAGAGCAAACCGTTGATCCGATTGTCACTGGAGCACAATTAATCAATGCCTTACAAAGTGTCGTTTCACGTAGTATTTCACCCGTACAGTCTGCTGTGCTTAGTGTTACCAAGGTTAATGGTGGGCAAGCATCGAATGTGATTCCTGATGAAATCAAGCTGGTAGGTACCTTGCGTTATTTTGATGATGATGTGGGTGATAGAGTAAAGGTGCGTATGAGAAAGCTGGTCAAAAATATCTGTAAAAGCATGGGGGCAAAAGGGAAAATACGTTTTGAGCTGGGTTATCCTGCGACGGTTAATAGCCCGGTATTTGCGCACCATTGTGCCTTGGCAGCACAGTCTTTAGTCGGAGAGGCAGCGGTTCATCGTGATAGGCCTCCCAGCATGGGAGCGGAGGACTTTTCTTTTATGCTGAAAGCGTGTGAAGGTGCGTATATCTGGATTGGTAATGGTGAGGGGCAGGGCGGCTGTATGTTGCACAATAGCCAATACGATTTTAATGATCATATTTTGCCTTTGGGAGCGAGTTATTGGGTACGGTTAGTGATGAATGTATTGGCTTCTGAAAGCACCTCGGCAGAGCATAAACCCAAATAAGTGACCTCACTAAAACGACAATTATATACAGCACTCTTTACGTCCCTGTAGTTATTATTAAGTGATGAATGTCTTAGTCATACGCTTAATAATGTATCTATGAAATTCTTTTAGGGGGCGGAGACTTTTGTTAAAGTCTCCTGAGAACTTCATGGGTACTGTATTTAGATTCATCTAGTCATAGTGAGGTCACTTATTTAAGCTCAGTGACTTTCCCTTTAAAATAGATGCGCGGTTCCTAGAGTAGATAGCTCAATTATTTCGCATTAAATCTAACAAGCTGTTTAGAAGTGATGAAAATTTGAGGGTGTATAGCTTGCTGGAATATAGCTTGGTTGGGGTTTGGGGCGGTATTGATATTTGACCAAGGATGAAGTGGGGTTAAAAATGCTCGAAATTCTTTACCAAGATGATTATCTTGTGGCGATCAACAAGCCTTCTGGTTTACTGGTGCACGCAGCATGATTGATCGCCATGAAACAGCCTTTGCTATTCAGCAGACACGAGATCAAATAGGTCAGTACGTTTATCCTGTGCATCGTTTGG
>NW_014584597.1:2401-3024 GCF_000485595.1 Priapulus caudatus
AGAGAGAGAGAGAAAGAGAGAGAGAGAGAGAGAGAGAGAGAGAAAGAAAAAGTGAGGGATCAAGAGTGTGCTTACCAAACAGAGACAGAGCTATAGAAAGTAAAAGAGAGGGAGTGAAGAAGGAGAGAGAATAGTGGTTCTCGTTTGACCTTAGCATGGCGTAACTTATTTTCATTCACTCCTGATGACATGCTGTCATAGAGCAGATAAATAATAATTTCTAACAAGGCTAATATTACCCTTTTGAAATATATTACGCACTTAATAAAAAAATACTCACACTTAATTAAATATTTACTTAAAATTGACAAATTACTTAAATAACTTAAGCATTTTAAAAACGCCAGCGAACGGATAAACGTACATACATGCAGGCACACATGCACGTGCGTACGAAAGAATGCACGCACACATAAGTGCGCACACGTTGAAGTCCAGGCGAGTATGGAACGTCTCACATTCCCCTTGCCTTTCAGAGTTTACTGGCAAACCCAACTGAAATCGGAGTCGGAAGCGAATATTGTCCTTAATACTAGTGTTTAGTTGTTAACGACGCAAGTTGGTGATGTAATTTCCTCAGCCTCCCACTCCCACCACCGCGCAGCCTCCCCCACCCCACCACC
>NW_014584597.1:3999-4748 GCF_000485595.1 Priapulus caudatus
CCCCCACGACGTCTGACCCCACGACGTTTGACCCCCACGACGTCTGACCCCACGACGTCTGACCCCACGACGTTTGACCCCACGACGTTTGATCCCACGACGTCTGACCCCACGACGTTTGACCCCACAACGTTTGACCCCACGACGTCTGATCCCACGACGTCTGACCCCACGACGTTCGACCCCACAACGTTTGACCCCACGACGTCTGATCCCACGACGTCTGACCCCACGACGTCTGACCCTGTGAATTGGAATATCCCCAAAACCATCAAAGATCAGGATGACTGCTGTTACGTAGCCAGTTTCATTCCACTCACTTACAGTATGGTACTTCCATACTATATTGCCCGGCTATATTGAGTGGAGTGAATCTTCTATGTAAACTCCTCATTTTCCCAATTTCACGCTCATCTGCACCGCATGCTGTTTCACTAATTTTATAATTACATTACGATAGATTTTTTAAACAATAGTTGGGCTCTAGCTATCGACTTTACAGTATTTATAACAGCGAAACAATGATTCGTGCAATGACAAAATATCATAAAGATTATAAATCTTTATCATAAAATATAAATCATAAGATATAATAAGAGAGAAAATAATCTCATAAATATTAGTCCAGTGGATTATAGCAAAGACAGAGAGAGGGAGAGAGAGAGAGAGAGAGAGAGAGAGAGAGAGAGAGAGAGAGAGAGAGAGAGAGAGAGAGAGAGAGAGAGAGAGAGAGAGAGAGAGAGAGAGAG
>NW_014584598.1:0-397 GCF_000485595.1 Priapulus caudatus
GAAGAGATGGAAACAGAAAGAGAAAGAATGAGAGTGAGCGAGAGAGAGAGAGAGAGAGAGAGAGAGAGAGAGAGAGAGAAAGCCAGACGGAGAGAGTCAGATGCAGCGAGAGGGAGAGATACCGACACAGACGTGCGATTAAACAGAGCTAAAGAGAGAATGAGGCCATGCAGGTCATAATGACAGTGCATATATGCACATATAAAATTGGATAGCCGCGTGTTTACCCAGTAAATGTCGTATGATCAGCACATCGGTCGAGCGGTCGGCTTCACAGAGAGAGAGGGAGAGAGCGGGAGAGAGAGTAAACGAAAGAGAGAGAGAGAGAGAGAGAGAGAGAGGAGGAGAGAGAGGGCAAGAGAGAGAGAGATAGAAGAGAGAGAAAGAGAGAGGGGGA
>NW_014584598.1:2062-2501 GCF_000485595.1 Priapulus caudatus
CGATAGATAGATCGATATATGATAGATAGATAGATAGATAAATAGATAGATAGATAGATAGATAGTAGATAGATAGATAGATAGATAGATAAATAGATATATAGATAAATAGATAAATAGATAGCTAGATAGATAGATAGATAGATAGATAGATAGATAGATAGATAGATAGATAGATAGATAGATAGATAGATAGATAGATAGATAGATAGATAGATAGATGGATAGATAGGATAGATAGATAGATAGATAGATAGATAGATAGATAGATAGATAGATAGATAGATAGATAGATAGTTAGATAGATAGTTACTCATTAAACCTGGCCAATACGGCCAGCACGCGAGCTATAACCTGTCCAATACGGCCAACACGCGAGCTATAGCGTGACATGATTACTCGTTAACCTGGCTAATACGGCCAACACGCGAGCATATAG
>NW_014584599.1:0-759 GCF_000485595.1 Priapulus caudatus
CATAATGCACGCGTTCGATTCTGTGTGCGTTCTCCGCATTACAGTGTAAAGTTAAATAAGCGTCAAGTGCGAATATTGTGATTGGATGTTAAATAAATTATGGCTGTATGAAATTTCAATTTGGCACGAAGTGAATTAATCGAAGTTCATACGGTCTCCGTAAAAGTCTGCTTCCGTCGTTTTCATGTGTGGCAATACTCGCACGTGGATTTAGCGGTGGATGGATAGATCAGTGTTATCAGCGATGGATAGATCAGTGATATTCAGCGGTGGATAGATCAGTGATATTCAGCGGTGGATAGATCAGTGTTATTCAGCGATGGATAGATCAGTGATATTCAGCGGTGGATAGATCAGTGATATTCAGCGGTGGATAGATCAGTGATATTCAGCGGTGGATAAATCAGTGATATTCAGTGGTGGATAGATCAGTGATATTTAGTGATGGATAGATCAGTGATATTCAGCGGTAGATAGATCAGTGATATTCATCGGTGGATAGATCAGTGATATTCATCGGTGGATAGATCGGTGATATTCAGCGGTGGATAGATCGGTGATATTCAGCGGTGGATAGATCAGTGATATTCAGCGGTGGATAGATCAGTGATATTCAGCGATGGATAGATCAGTGATATTCCGCGGTAGATAGATCAGTGTTATTCAGCGATGGATAGATCAGTGATATTCAGCGGTAGATAGATCGGTGATATTTATCGGGAAGAATAGGGGAGTGGAGATTGTTGATTTTCAACACAC
>NW_014584599.1:1814-2375 GCF_000485595.1 Priapulus caudatus
TATATATATATATATATATAGTGTGTGTGTGTGTGTGTGTGTGTGTGTGTGTGTATGTGTATACATATATACAAGAGCGTATAAAGAAGCGAATACTTCTTTATACGCTCTTGATATATATATATATTTATATATATATATATAGTCTGATGAAGAGAGATACTTCTCGAAAGCTTGCTGATTAAAATTTAACACCGCAATCTATTTTTTTACATATATTATATTATATTTCTACTTATATATTATATACTTAGATATAATTTGGAACAAACGCGTGCGAGCGTGCGCGTGTGTGTTTTGTTAAATCGCACCTGCTGGTTGCTCTCCGTGATTGCACACTCCGAGATGTTGAGCTGGGGACAGAAATCCTGGATCGGTGGTGGCGTCTGTCCCTTCGGCATGATGTACTTGTATGCATCATTCACAGCGTCCTGCCAGAGAAACGCGATGCTATAATATATATATATATAGCGTGGTCTTGCCCCTCTCTCCATCCCCGTCGTCTCTGCCTCTCTCCCCTCTCTCTCGTTATCTCTTTCTCTTCTCTCTCTCTCTCTCTCT
>NW_014584599.1:4092-4747 GCF_000485595.1 Priapulus caudatus
TATATATATATATATATATATATATATATATATATTGATTTCTATGATCGATTAACTTTTTAACTATTTATAATAACTCTACAGCTGAATGGGTGTTTAGACAAGCTAAACAGTATTTAGTGAACGTGGCGTTACGTGTTACCCTGCGATTGACGTATTTAATCAGCTTGTCCATGTTCTTGTACCACGTGTTCGCATTCTCGTACTGGAAGTCACTTCCCATCGTCATCACGACGTGGTTTGTAGCGAAATGTTCTGCCTGTAAGTAAAAGACTTCATATGCAATAATGAGCTATGAATGCGTGTAGATTCTATATTACATGAGTACATTACATGACTCTATAACTGCGCTAAACATCGTACGTACATTTTGCCCCTTAATTGCTAGTTTGATATATTAATTACTGATTTTGCTGTTTAGATTAGATTTTCTTAGATGCAAAACACTCAAAATCAATGTTGTTAATGCATCAAATGCATAGTTATCTAGGTGTTTCAGTTACTGCTGTTACCTTTCGTCATACTCGAAATATCGCTCATTATCATATTTATTATATTATATTTAGTGACGTCAGTATCTTTACTTTATATACTTATCCTTACTATATATATATATATATATATATATTTATTATTTATTTATGTATGTATATAT
>NW_014584600.1:0-1006 GCF_000485595.1 Priapulus caudatus
GCCGTCACATCATGTAACGCTCCCCCATCGTGCCGTCACATCATGTAACGCTCCCTCATCGTGCCGTCACATCATGTAACGCTCCCTCATCGTGCCGTCACATCATGTAACGCTCCCTCATCGTATCGTCACATCATGTAACGCTCCCTCATCGTGCCGTCACATCATGTAACGTCCCTCATCGTGCCGTCACATCGTGTAGCGCTCCTCCATCGTGCCGTCACATCATGTAACGTCCCTCATCGTGCCGTCACATCATGTNACGCTCCTCCATCGTGCCGTCACATCATGTAACGTCTCCCCATCGTGCCGTCACATCATGTAACGTCTCCCCATCGTGCCGTCACATCATGTAACGTCTCCCCATCGTACCGTCACATCATGTAACGTCTCCCCATCGTACCGTCACATCATGTAACGCTCCCCATCGTACCGTCACATCATGTAACACGCCCCGTTTTATGTCACGCTCGTAGCATTACGTGACGTCTCCTGATTCGAGACAATTTCACCGACGTTTGCCTATACACATTATGTGTTAGGATTACGTGAGATTATATATTCGTTATACGGTAACAGAGGCGGAGGGGTTTTCGCTACGCGGTCTAGGTCTCGCGTCTGTCTTGTCACGGATGACGCAAGTCCTGAGCCATCGATGATTACGGCTCAGTCAGTGGTTTGATCATTGCTCTGAGATAGCGGGCGCATACGTTCATAGGTTAATTCATTCACATCTCCATCGATTCACAACGGATGCGTGTTGGTTGCTCTAGCACGGGCTCGAGTCTGTAGCAGCAAGGGGCCGAGTCGGCTGCCGGGTGTCGGCTCTCTCCCCTTTCTTTCTCCTCACTCACGCTCTTGTTCACGCGATTTTTCTCTCTCTCTATGTCGCCCGCTTCACCGCTGACTTCTCTTGTACGTTTTCTTTTTCGCTCACTCACTCTCCTCTCTCTCTCTCTCTCTCTCTCTCTCTCTCTCTCTCTCTCTTTCACACGCACTCCCTCTG
>NW_014584600.1:1935-2689 GCF_000485595.1 Priapulus caudatus
GTGTGTGTGTGTGTGTGTGTGTGTGTGTGTGCGGGTGAGTGTGCGTGCCCGCGCGAGTGTGTGTGTGCGCGCGCTCAAGAGTGGGTGGGTGTGTCCGTGCACGCGTAGCTGTACGTTCGTGTGAGCGGGTGTGTGTGTGTGTGCGTGTGCGTGTGCGTGTGAGTGTGCGTGTGCGTGTGCGTGGGTGTTCGTACGTACGTGCGTGTTCGTGTGCCTGTGTGCCTGTGTGCGTGTGCGTGTGCGTGTGCGTGTACGTGTGCGCGTGCGTGTTTACAGATGTTACATCTCATTAAACAAGCAAGAGGGGAGGCCGGAGAGACGGGAAACATGCTCCGTACACACAGAGCCGCGCTGCTGGTAACTCCGGCACATATGACAGTCCTCTTCGTGATTCCGCGAAACCATATTCATAGCGGCGAAGATCGATATTCAGTTAAACAGATTTTATTCTCGTCGGAAAATATCGACTCGTTTTAACCGCAGGGTTCGCCGTGCGGGAGGTGGGGGTGCTCACTGACCGGCGTCCCTGGAACTGTGTCTCGCAGCGTAACTTCAGCGATGGTCTGCATTGAAATACTCGATCGTCTCGGACAGACGTACCTACATCTAACCTCGGTCGATTCCGTACCTCAGTCTGACCTATCCAGAATCCAAGTAGCAGACCATCGATGCATGAAGAGAGCGACGCCTGCTCTCTCTCTCTCTCTCTCTCTCTCTCTCTCTCTCTCTCTCTCTCTCTCTCTCTCTCTCTCTC
>NW_014584601.1:0-4746 GCF_000485595.1 Priapulus caudatus
TCCGAGAGTGACGTGTGGGCGGGGTGGGCGAAAATATTACTGTCAAGGGGAGGAAATACGCCAGCGAATACAATAGCAGTGATTTGCAAATGTTCATGGAGTGTTTCAGCGGCGCGTTCTAACAGCAATTATATAGTACTAGTATTACTCGTCTCTCAGACAGGGTTTGAAGTGGGGTCTGATTTGAGGATGGCGGTTTAACGCATTTATCTCTCACTTTAGTTGAGGATTGTAATTTACAGTAAACGAAAAATACTGAATATTTTAGAGCTCGAAGTGCATATATCAAGTATTGTTGAAAACAGAATTGTAATGTAAATATATATAGAAATCTGAATTTTAAGCGCTTATAAAAATTAACATACAATTTTTCCAAAAAAGGGAATGGGTGGTTTCGCATAGGTACAATTTCACGTTATTTAGATATTATTTTTGAAAATATCAGTTTGGTTAGAAGTATCATTAAATAAGTCAAATTCTTCTTAAAAAACGTAGTGTTTGAATATAATATTTTCTGTTGAAAGTCATGGACATCGGCGGCGGGTAGGATTACATCCTCCGTTGTCAAATATTTTGCACTACAACGCGCGCGCACACAGACAGATCACACGCACTGCGCGCACACACGAACACACCGCATTCACACACACACTGGCAATGCATGGCAGCACAATCACACGCGCACCCACGCACACACATACGCAATTACACACGCACGGGCGCTGCACACACGTCCACAATACACGCACACGCACATGCACACGCCGGGACACACACATACAATACATACATACATACACAGGGCCACGCACACGCACAAATCACACGCACATCCGCAGCACACGCACACGGCACAACGATGCCACGCACACGCAACAAACTTCACACATAACAACTGCAGGCCGTCTCTCGTTGGGTTTGTCTTAAATTTGCCTCAAGCTGTGGCGCGCAGTGATTGGCTGTTTATACACGCCGCAGCCGCAATATCTTTGGTGGTGCGTGTGGCCGCGTGCCGGTGTGCGTGCGTGGCGTTCGTGCTGCGTGCGTTTGGTGTGGCTAATGTTTAGGTATCCATCCATACATCCATCCCCGTCCGTCCGTCCATCTGTCCGTTCCGTTCCATCCATCCATCCATCTGTCCAGCCATTCCATCCATGCAAATCCATTGCCATCCGTCCGTCGTCCGTCCGTCCATCCATTCCAGTCCATCCGTCCGTCCGGTCCTCAGTCCCGTCGCGTCCAACTACGTATGCTACCCACCCACTTCAATTACCATCCAACTCCCGGCGCATACATGCTCATTTCATGTCGCAGGCGCAAATGCTTCGAGCGCGGAACACCACGCGCTCGCACGGCAGCAAACATTTATTCCGAATCATTGTTGATAATCGCGACTGTTGCTGGAAGCTGAAGCAAACATTGGCGATGAGAGATGAGCTGTGCACAACGATAAGCCAAGATGCCGGTGAAACATCCCCGGGGGATGAGTTCAATAGTTTAATGCGAAACACTGGCCTGTCCCCGCAGAGCAAGCGAGAGAGAGAGAGAGAAGAGGAGAGTAGGAGAGAGAGAGAGCAGAAGAGAGGAGAGAGAGAGAGGCGAGAAGAGAGAGAAGAGAGAGAGAAGAGAGAGAGAGGAGAGAGAGAGAGAGAGAGAGAGGAGAGAGAGAGAGAGAGAGAGAGAAGGCAGAGAGGAGAGGAGAGAGAGAGAGAGCGCGTGTATGCATATTGAAGGGCGAGCTAAGTCGGAGAGAAAGATAATCGTAGAATTAAAGACGGATGAGAGAATAGGTACATTGCACAAAGAGCGGGCAAGGAAAGAAAGAGCGAGTGTAACTCCTGGCGAACGATAAAGATAGATAGGGAAAGAGAGAGAGAGAGAGAGAGAGAGAGAGAGAGAGAGAAGAGAAGAGAGAGATAGATAGATAGATAGACAGAGAGAGAGTGAGTAAAAAGAGAACAAGGTGGGGAAGGAGAGAAGAGAGAGAGGATCGAGGGGAACGATATATATATATATATATTATATATAATATATATATGATTATATATATAAATAGAGAGAGAGAGAGAGAGAGAGAAAGAGAGCGCAAGAGAAAAGAGAGAGCGAGAGCGAGAGAGAGAGAGAGAGAGAGAGAGAGAGAGAAGCGAGAGAGAGAGAGAGAGAGAGAGAGAGAGAGAGAGAGAGAGAGAGAAGAGAGAGAAGAGAGAGAGAGGAGAGAGAGAGAGAGAGAGAGAGAGAGAGAGAGAGAGAGATAGATAGATAGATAGGACAGAGAGAGAGTGAGTAAAAGAGAAAGGGGGAAGGAGAGAAGAGAGAGAGGACGAGGGGGACGAATATATTATACTATATATATATATAATATAGTATATATATATTATATAATATATATAAATAAGAGAGAGAGAGAAGAGAGAGAGAAAGAGAGCGCAAGAGAAAAACGAGAGAGGCGAGAGGCGAGAGAGAAGCGAGAGAGATGAGAGAAGAGAGAGAGAGAGAGAGAGAGAGAGAGAGAGAGAGATGAGAGAGAGAGAAGAGAGAGAGAGAGAGCGAGAAAGTGCGCAATGAATGAAATTTTGCCGGCAATAAAGAAAACGGTAATGCAAAAGCAAACGAATACAAAACGTAGAGATACATACATTCATAAGAAAGACCAGGGAATGCTCTCACGCGCGCGTGCGTGCGTAGTAAGTAGAAAGTTTTACCGTGGCAGCTGTGGCATAAAACGTGCCATGACAGATGTTCTTGCAGGCCCAGCGCCCGCGTGCTGAGTAGCAACACCACGCCCGCTAAGACCTTACAAATAACGAGTAGGGAACGCGACGGGAAACAAAACTACACCAATGAATTTATTTGTAGAACCCCGTAGTAACACCGCCCGCGTGCGTGCGTGTGTAATGGCGTGCGTGCGTGCGTGCGTGTCGTCGCGTGCGTGCGTGAGTGAGTCCTGTGAGAGAGAGTGGTGCGTGTGGCGTGCGTGTGCGCGTGTGAGCGTGCGAGACAGAAACAGTATAGAGTAAAAGAGAGAGGGGAAGAGAGCGTATGAAAGAAAGAGAAAGGGAGAGAGAGAGTGTGAGAGAGAGTGAGAGAGAGAGAGAGAGAAAGATAAAGAGAGAGAGAGAGAGAAGAGAAGAGGGAGAGAAGAGAGAGAGCGAGAGAGCGTGAGAGAGAGAGAGAGAGGGAGAGAGAGAGAGAGAGAGAGAGAGAGAGAGAGAAAGAGAAAGAGAAGACGAGAGAGAGAAGAGAGAGAGAGAGGGGGGGAGAGGGTAGAGGCACGGCACTCGGCTGCCGCGTGAAACAGAACGGCAGTTCAACAGACGATGAGCTGTATTAACAGCCTCAGTATTACAGCAGACAGCGTATTGTTGCTACACGTTCCGCCACAACAACATCACACCATTAGTCCATTACACAGCATAACAGCAATACCCGCGAATTAGGAAAAGACGGAATAGACAGTCGGTCAGCCCGTGTCCTCAGCTAGCTAGTGGTGGCTCTCCACCTGATGATGACCACACGATAACGTGCGCCGCGCATGACCGCTTCACTCAACCACGCCTCTCCTCTCTGCTCTTCTCTCGCTGCTCTCTCTCTCTCTCTCTCGCATTCTCTCCTCTCTCTCTCTCTCTCTCTCTCTCTCTCTCTACTCTGCTCTCTCTCTCTCGCTCTCAGTCTCTCTCTCTCCTCATTCTCCGCTCCGCTCCCTCCTCTCGCTCTTCTGTCTTCTAATCTCTTTCTATTCTCTCTCTCTCTCTTTCTCGTCTCTCTCGTCTCCTCTCTCTCTCTCTCCTCTCTCTCTTCTTTCTCTCTCTCTCTGTCTCTCTCGCATCTCTGCTCTCTCTCTCTCTCCCGCTGCGACGGATGTCTCCGATTTCATCAGCTACCGGTTCTCGTCCTCCTCTCCCATCCTCCAATCCTCCATTCTCCTTCCTCTCACATCATCCTCTCTCGCTCCGCCTCTCCATTCCTCCCTCCACCCCCTCTCCACACCTGTCGCTTGCTGTTGGCACGTGCGTAATTGCCACACGCTATGTCTAGATGTTACTATGCGAAGTTTGATTGCCGCGTTGTGTCGGTAAGCCACTGCTCGCTGTGTACCGACACACACGCGCGCGGGCGCTAAGTCACTAACACTACGCGCTAATAGATTCACATTATCTCTCCCTCCTGAGCTCTCTTTCTGCGCGCTCTCTCACACGCGAGCGGAAGCGCATCGCTAGTCGCTCCCTAGTCCCGGCATAAACTACAGCTTTCACGTCAGTTTCTCTCTCTTTCTTCTCTTTCTCATCTCTCTCTCTCTCTCTCTCTCTCTTCTCTCTCTCCGTCTCTCTCTCAGCGCGCTCGTCTCTCTCTCGTCTCTCACGTCTCATCTAATTCTCTCTCTCGTCTTTCTCTCGCTCTCTCTCCTCGTCCGCTTTCTCTCTTTCTCGACACTCTCTCTCGTTCTCATCTCTCTCTCTCTCTCTCCTCTCTCATCTCTCTCTCACTCTCTCTCTCTGCGTCTCTTTCTCTCTCTCTGCCTCTTCGCCACACAGGAATTCGCATTTACTCTCAACTATTCGAGCGCGTTTCCATGTCAATGTATCCCGCTCTCAGAACAGCGTGTAAAGAGGTGGTAGGTCCTACATTTAGTGTGACCAGTCTGCAGGGATATATTTTATATCAAGTCGGCTTTCCTTCTCTCTTTCTCTCCCTCTCTCTTTCTCTCTTTCTCTCCCTTTCTCTCTCTCTCTCTCTCTCTCTCTCTCT
>NW_014584602.1:0-269 GCF_000485595.1 Priapulus caudatus
GGCAGGGAGGAGGGGAGTAGGGGAGGAGGGGGCCCGAGGGCAGGGGGAGGAGGGGAGTAGGGGAGGAGGGGGCCCTCTGCCGGGGAAAGTGTTGCACAAATACGAATCACCTCGCCTCTCATCAACACGTCCAAGGTCAGACACACCTGTCACAACGTATAACACTTCACCGGTGAATAGGCGCATATATACGTAAATATATATATAAAAAAGTTAAATCGTTCCCGCGCCTGTGGAACATAGGTGCCTATCTCCGTTTCCGTAACCCT
>NW_014584602.1:1999-2526 GCF_000485595.1 Priapulus caudatus
ATAGATAGATAGATAGATAGATAGATAGATAGATAGATAGATAGATAGATAGATAAATAGATAGATAGATCAAAAAGAATCAATAAATGGGTTTTATTGAACAAGATGACTCAGGTGGAACATCTCGGCAATTACATATTATCAATTTATAATGCGGCCACGTTAAATTAAACACAACATAATGTATGCCCAAGTGATACGCCTGTCAAAGAGTAAAATCCATGCTTTTTTACCCATGGAAAACCTTATGAGACGAATCAGAAATCCGCAGTGTGTCGCAGTCGGCCTATTATACGGGTGTATTGTAAAAGCGTTTATGGTGCGGTTGAAACAGTATTCGTTGATTGACGTCCTTGTTTTATTCCATCTCCTTGCAGGATTATCTGAAAACCTTTGGCTATCTGCACGACGAGCTTGACAACATTGGAGCCGAAGATATGAAGAGAGCTATGATGTGAGTGTGTGTGTGTGTGTGTGTGTGTGTGTGTGTGTGTGTGTGTGTGTGTGTGTGTGTGTGTGTGTCGTGT
>NW_014584602.1:3931-4745 GCF_000485595.1 Priapulus caudatus
ACGGCTCTGCACGACCTCGGTGCGGCCCGCTGATTACAAGACGTTATATTGAGCTATAAAGGTAGCGATGACTATGAAACATTCGTCAACGCCCTCATCGTTCCCCGTAGCCCGTAGTCCGTAGCCGTAGGCCGTAGTAGCCGTAGCCCGTAGCCGTAGCCGTAGCCGTAGTAGCCGTAGCCGTAGCCCGTAGCCGTAGCCGTAGCCGTAGCCCGTAGCCGTAGTAGCCGTAGCCGTAGCCCGTAGCCGTAGCCCGTAGCCGTAGCCCGTAGCCGTAGCCGTAGCCGTAGCCGTAGTTCGTCGCCCGTAGCTCATGCACGGCTACCGTAGCATGCTTTATTGTGTTTTCACTTTTCTATATTGCGTGCACGGAGTCTATAGACTAAATGTTCTGGACACGTTCTGTTTTGCAACCAGCGCGTTTCGAGAGGCACGAATGAAGTGTGTTAAGCACTCGTTATCACAATCTAACCATCTCCGTCTTTCTAATCCTAGCCACGCACACTAAGATGTCTTTTAACAATACGCCCGGGTTTTTTTTTCTTCCGATTGGCCATTGATGGAGATCGAGTTTCCCATTAGTAGCTCTAATGGGTTAGTAATGCGTAACGTCACGAGTGGATTATACAATATATACTTCTTATTGCTTCTTTCCCGTAATGTGAAAGACGATATCTCAGCGGGCGGCGAATAAGACGTTACGTGCGATTGATAATGGAAACATCCGTATTCATGATACGCTACAGGCAAATGTGTGTGTGTGTGTGTGTGTGTGTGTGTGTGTGTGTGTGTGTGTGTGTGTGTGTGTGTGTGT
>NW_014584603.1:0-1122 GCF_000485595.1 Priapulus caudatus
GAGAGAGAGAGAGAGACCGTGCTCTTGCTGGAGACTGCTAGATAAAAATATGTAGGGCAACATATCACCCATGTGACCTGCAATCAATACCAGCAAACGAGCGCACACAAAAAAGCGAAGCCATCGTTTATGAGTGCATTCATTCATTCTGCCTCTTGCTCTCATCGGAAGCTGACAAATTGCCGCCTCATGCACGGAAATGAGCTGCTACTCAGGGTTCCAGTCCCGGATTCAGCCGGAATCAGCTGGGAGAGCTTGCGGCGCTCTCATCCCGGATCCGGATCGCTCCTCGTGTTTGGCAGCCGCTTGCTATGACGGCGGTGGTTTCGCTGATGACATCGCATAGACACGGTCTCTCTCTATCTCTCTCTCTCTCCCCCTCTCTCTCTNTCTTTCTTGTTCTCTCTCTCTCTCTCTTTCTCTCTTCCTGTTTCTCTAACTCACTATCTCTCCCTCAGATCGTGCGATTGGGTATGTGTATGCGTGCGTGCATTTTGCGTGTGCGTGTGTGCGTATGTTTGTGATAGGGGGCTCCAGGAGTGTGTGCGGTTCTAGGAAGCAAGCTCACACCAGGCTCTCATTCTAAGGCCTGAGAGGTCGATAGCGTGCAAAATTGATGTGTCATCGCCATCTGTTAGTTTACGTACTAGTGTTGACTGCCTTCTCCGGGAATAAGATGGCCGTAAGAGGGAAAGAAAGGTATAGGGTAATTTAGAGAGTGGGTGGTGAATATGAAGTAGGATGTTACTTAGAGAGAGGGAGGAATCAGAGGAAGACAGAGAACGAGAGACATCAGGAAAGATTACGAAAGAGAGTTAAATGGAGGGAAAGTGAGAGAGAGAAACACACACATAGTGACAGAGGAAGAGACACAGATCGAGAGAGAGACACACACACACGCACAGAGAGAGAGAGAGAGAGAGAAAGAGAGAGAGAGAGAGAGAGAGAGACAGTGAGAGAGACAGGGAGAAAGACAGGGAGAGAGAAACAGGGAGCGAGAGAGAAATGGAGAGAGACCGTGTCTATGTGATGTCATCAGCGAAACCGCCGTCGTCATAGCAAGCGGCTGCCAAACACGAAGAGCGATCCGGATCCGGGATGAGAGCGCCGCAAGCTCTCCCA
>NW_014584603.1:1753-3596 GCF_000485595.1 Priapulus caudatus
GTGTGTATGTGTGTGTGTATATGTGTGTATGTGTGTGTGTGTGTGCGCGCACGTGTGTGTCTGTGTACGTGCGTACCTGCATGTGTGCTTGAGTTGGCGCGTGGGTGTCTATTTGCGTAGGTGCGTGGGCTAATTAAGTGTCACCAATATGCTTTTCTTAGTCTCCCAATCTCTCTGTATATATATATACATATATATATATATATATATATATATAGTCTATACTATATTGAAGGTACGTAAGAATGTGTGTGTGTGTGCGTGTGTGTGTGTGCTGGTTGGCCGCGTGTGCGCGTCGCGCTGTAGTGAGTGGTGCGTGGCGCTCGTGCGTCGGTGGCGTGTGCTGGTGCGTGCTCTGTGTCGCGTGAGTGTTGTGTAATGTGTGGCGTGTGCGCGTTGCGCGTGCGTCGTGCGTGTGCGTGTGGCGTGTCGTTGGTTTATGCCACGCGCGGAGCACGCTGAGATCGCGATGTTGTTTTGCCATCGCAAGACGCTGCGTAATGAACAAATGATCACGACCCGGGGTGATCATATTATCAGGGGGCGTCGCTAATAGACGCTAATAGTGACATGCACACGACACGCAATTAAATTACCGAGATTCACCCTCCCCCTCCCCTTCCCCTCTCCGTGCGTGACGTCATCGCAGCAGGTGGGCAGTTATGCCCGTAATATAGGTAATTTGCTCGGGTAGGTGATCCCATTTTTTTCGAATAATGGTGCTGGCGTGCATTCGTCGCTCGACGTCGATAACTAACTAGCTTCCCGGGTGTTTACGACTCGTGTCTATGGTTACAGCATCCTGCTGCGACACGGTTGGGTTTCGGTGTAGGTTTGAGGGGACGGGTGAACGTGATAGACGGATGGCGAGGAAGAATGTTTGACAAAATGGCTGATATAGATTAACGAATAATAAACGAGGAAAACATAAAATAACCTAAAGCATAAAATAAAACATGAAATAAACATAACATAAAATGAACCTAAAATACCTAACATCAAACATAAAATAACATAAAATAACATAAAACATAAAATAAACTAAAACATAAAAATAAACTAAAACAAAAATAAACTAAAACATAAAATAGAACATAAAATAAAACGTACAGAACATAACCAGACGCCCCCCACCCTCTCACGACAAACCTAGCATCACTCCGACCCCTAGAGACATTACGCGGTAAAATGTGAACAACATGCCGGTTTACGTTACACTGCATTTCACGAGCAGACGACGCGTGGAGCAAAATGGCGCTAAACTATACCAAGCAGACGCACGCTTGTTGCGTCTGTCGACGACGGTCGCCAAGAGATCTACATGACGTCGGCAGGAACGCTGCAGTCGCCTCCCGTACGTCGGCTGGCGACGTCGGCGACGGTCGGGCAGGCCACCGCGTGGCGACGCGATAGCAAACCTATACATCTACGGAGAGAAGTTTCGTTATCTGAGAGTTTCCGGTGATGGGCAGATAAGTAAACGGAAATTGTAAACGTAAAGAAAAGTAAACGTAATACGGAAATTGTCGTTTTCCGCCACGGAGCGCTGTCGTCCGCAACCGCTCATTCGATCCGATTCACGTCCGGAAACGCGTGGCTTCGGTTCGGGTTCGGTTCGATTTACCGGATACGATTGTTCTCGATTCGTTCTGCGTCTCCCCCGCCCCTCTCCCCATTTTCCACGCTTGCCGTAACTAGTATACGGGGTTGAAAAAGAACAATTGACGGCTGTAGAAGAAAAACTTGCGGTAAATGCACGCGTGAAATCTTACGCTCGAAATCTCTCGCTTTTCGCGTGGTGTTGGCAGAAAGATGCGATATGATATGACTACTAGGCACTTAA
>NW_014584604.1:0-4743 GCF_000485595.1 Priapulus caudatus
TGAGGGTGTTATGTGGCGATGTCGGTACGGATCGCTTATTCTGATGGATATCCGCTTATCACTTTGGATAGAGCATTGATTGATTGATTGATTGATTGACTGAGTGAACATTTGATTGATCATAGATGTGATTGTTCATAGTGTTGGTTCACTGTTGAGGGGTCGCGGTCGCACATCGTAGTCTCAGATAATAGTCGCAGACAATAGTCGCAGGCAATAGTCGCAGATAATAGTCGCAGACAAAAGTTGGAGATANCAAGCTATATAATCAAGCTATAACCAAGCTATAACCAAGCTATAATCAAGCTATAATCAAGCTATAATCGAACTATAATCAAGCTATAACCACGCTACAATCAAGCTATAACCAAGCTATAACCAAGCTATAACCAAGCTATAATCAAGCTATAATCAAGCTATAACCAAGCTATAATCAAGCTATAACCAAGCTAAGTCCGTGCGCGCCTACCCTGCTAGCGGGCTGCTGGGGAAGGGGGGATCAACGATGACGAACACAGAGCTTGATGACATGGATGTTTGCCAACAACCGAGATGTATCTCGAATCGATGGTGATCGATGATGGTGATCGATATCGATGATGATAATGATGTAAGAAGTACACGTGGATGTTTATTTTTATCATCTATATATGCCTTGCTCTCTTCTTTTCTATTGTATTTTATGTTTTAGTATATTCCGGTCTTATATATGCGTTTTTTCTTTTACTTTTAGTTTTTGCGTTTAACATTCTCTCATAGTTTCGTGTACTTCTAATGTTATGAGTTGTCGAGATGGAAGCAAGCGGGCGGGATGCGAAATNCTTCTCCCCTCCTCCTTCTCTACCAGCTTCTCCTTCTCCCCTCCTCTTTCTCTACCAGCTTGCTCCCCTCTTCACCAGTTCTCCTTCTCCTTCTCACCAGCTCTCCCCTCCTCCTTTCCCCCTGTTACACCAGCTTCTCCCTCCTCCTTCTCTAGGCCGCTTCTCCGTTCTCCCCCTTCCTCCTCCTCCACCAGGCTTCTCCCTTCTCCCATCCTCCTCTCACAGGCTTCTCCTCTCTCTCACCAGCTTCTCCCTTCTCCCCCTCCTCCTTCTCCACCAGCTTCTCCCCCTCCTCCTTCTTTCTCCCCTCCTGCTCCACCCGCTTCTCCCCCTCCTCTTTCTCCACCAGCTTCTCCCCCTCCTCCGCTCTCTTTACCAGCTTCCTCTACCGGCGCCCATATAGCGTGATTAGCGTGTGTGCGCGGAGGGGGGAGGGGGTTAACAGCTGTATACATCAGGAGTAGATGCATATGCAGTAAGTCCTATCCTGATTAATCTTACTCCTGCATGATACACATGCGCCCAGTACAAACAGTACAGGCGGGCGCGGGGAAGGAATTTTGCATTTGTTGTTGTCGCCTTTCATTTGGCGTTGTGGCGTTTGCTTGTGTTGTGGCGGTTTGGATTTGCGTTGTGGCATTCTGCATTTCGGCGCTTGTGGCGTTGCATTTGCGTTGTGTGCGTTTGGATTTGTTGTTTGTGGGCGTATCTTGCGTTTGTGCTTGTGGGATTTGGCATTTGTGTGTGGGATTTGCTAGTTCGTGTTGTGGTGATCTTCGCGTTTGTTGTCGGGAGTTTTGCAGTTGTGTTGTGGCGATTTGGCGAGTTGTGTTGCTGGGATTTGCATTTGTGGTGACTTTTGCGCCATCCGTAGCAAACCGCTTCCAACGGCCCCTTCGTTGCTACAATGATTCGTCCGTGCTGTAAAACAATCGCGCGTTCCGAACAAGGATGATTCAATTGCTGGCCGCTGCGCTAGCTGGTGCAGCGCCATGCTTAAGCGGCATGCGCCGTACGCAAGCGCGGTGCGTAAATATCACATCGTGAATGCGAGGCGAATCAGCGGGCGTATGGGATCGCTTTGCGAAATACGCTGCCGAGACGGGCACACCGCGCGGCACCGGCACCGTATTTATCGCGATCGGCAAGCGGCCAGCGTAGAAAATCGCGCAGGTGTTTTCTAGGCTTAACGCCAGAGTTACGCCGCTTCATTGTACAGCGGGCCCCATGCCGGACGGTTGCGTAACCAGCCACCACCGCACCGCCACCGCCGCCGCCACCAGGTACTCACCCGGCCTTACTTCTCAGGCAAACACGGAACAATTACGAGAATCATCGCTACATTCGCTAGAGGTCTCTAGTTTGGTTTAATTAGCCAAAAATATTCTAAGAACATTCCCATATCGGTTATGAATTCATTGGTTTTACTTGCGAGAGAGAGTTTGTTCTTGGACATGTTCGGAAACGTGGAACCGTCCGTTGCGATGGGTTTCGAAACTCCTAATCTGCCGTTTTTGTTGACGTTGCCAAACATATAGCCAGAGGTTCAAATGTATTTTTGTTCGCTAGTGGCTACGGGGCGGTAGCCGTATCATAATGTTCGTGCGAGCTACGCGGTAAGTAGTCCATTGCGCCATGCCATCGACTTTCCACAAATAATGTTCTCTCGAGTTCACTAGCCCTATTAGAATTAATCTCCAAGCTAAGTAATATAATTAAATTAATTACTCTTAATTAATTAATTAGCCTAGTGCTACACTAGTTGCTTTGGGATGATTAGTCAGTCAGAAACAGCTTCAGTTCAGTTTTTGTTATTGAAGCAAAGGTTATTATACACATAGATGAAATTTATCTGCTGTTTTAGACGCTATTCATATTACGCGAATCGAGTCGCCTTTTAATTTTGTGTTAAGGTTATGATTAGCGGGATAGTTATACTGATTTGTACTTTTGTACTTGATTTGTGTGTGTGGTGTTGTGTGTGTGTGTGTGTGTGTGTGTGATGGTACTCTGGCCCGTAACTGGAGACCATTGAAGATAGAGGACCTGCAGCGCATAGCGTAGTGTTGCTGCCAGTTAATCATGCTCATTTTCGGAGGTGATCAATGTTATGTAATGTGCAAAAAACGTTTCTCAGAATGTCAGGAAAACTTTCCTTAAAACAACGTTATTTAGAGACGTTACTGAATAATGTTCGTGACGTAACCTAAAAGAAACATTCCCATAACATTTAAGGAACATAACTTTGTTAGCTGAGTTGTAACACAGCCCGCGTTATGTCAAAGCCGATACGTCAAAGTTACGGCCCACATTCGCATTGGGTTGCTATATAATGCAAATTTTAACCGAGAAATGAAGCGTAACATTTATGCAATAGACATCGTACATATTCTTTTCCAAAGGCGACTCACACTCGCCCTGCGTTGCTATAGGCCCTATATGTAATGCAAATTTTAAACGAGAAATTAAGCTTAACATTTATGCAATGGAGTTACCACGGCTAACATCATGAGAATTCTCCAAAACCCTGGATACCATTCTACACAGGGATGCCGCTATTACATAGTTCATCATGATATACAGCCTTACCAAGGATCTAAACATTTCTAATATGCTACTAGATGTCATACCTACACTAATATTCTACATAAGGGAATTGCCGCTATTACGGTGCCCGCTGCTGCCATAAGCATTATTATACTAATGATCATTTTATCAATTAACACCTATAATGAAATACGCGCGGCATCCGCTAGCCGCCCAGCTATCTTACCTTGAATTAGGAACTTCTATAAGACGAGCTGTGTAAGATGGTTATTGCTCCACAATCAGCCAGCCGGACGTCAGCAGCAGAAACCGCAGTTTTCTGCCCATCCGCGCGAACCACATCGTTTGCTATGTCTAGCAGCAGTAGCAGCAGCAGCAGTAGTAGCAGCAGCGAGCAGCAGCAGCAACAGCCAGCAGTTAGCAGCAGACTGACGACAGACGACTGCACTGTAAAAGTTTTCGCCGGCAGTTCCGGCACGACTGCCCGTCAGATGGCGTAAACCTCCGATCCCGCGATCACTAATCGTCATCGCAACGTGGTGACGTCATCGCAGGCCCGTGCGCATTGGCATACATCAACTTTCATCGATGTGTGGTCGCCGTGTGTAGGTGTTGTTTTCTACGGTCGTGTCGATGTGTGGTTCGCCGTGTGTAGCGAGAAATAGAGAAAGAGAATGAGAGGGGGATGAAAGAGAGACGACGGAGAAGAGGAGGGCAGTGCGTGATAGAGAGAGAGAGTGAGTGACTGAGAGAGAGAGAGATAAGAGGAAAGAAAGAGAGAGGAGGGGGGCCGGGAGAGAGAGAGAGAGAGAGAGAGAGAGAGAGAGAGAGAGAGAGGTATACTACTATATACGCCATATCTAATTTCGCGTACAGATATTTTCGCGAATTCAGACTTGACGAACAATTTCGTGTGGTTAATTTCGCGGTTCGGTAGGAATTATTCGCGTGTTGTTATTTTCGCGGTCGGGGACGCGTTCGCGAAATTCGCGAAAATTAAACCACCGCGAAATATACAGCGTATACAGTACATTACCGGCGAAGCACGCCTATGAGAACTAGCCAGCAAGGCACGAATTCCCCCTACAGCACTGCCACAGCGTCGGTAAATGCCGTGGTTGCCCACCCTCCATAAACATCGTAGTGCCTCGAAACACCGACGATATACACACGCTGATGAACCAACGTGGCTGCCTTACTGCTCTATACCTGTCCTTGCGTGCCCTTCAAAAAAATCTCACCTCGTGTATGCGTCCTTGGCTCTTACATCGCAGGAGTGCATAAAGAGTTCTATTGAAAGCGTGAGTAAAGAGTAACGAGAGCATTGGTGTGATGCCTTGCGAAAAGAATGGATGCTTCTATCGGATAGCACTTT
>NW_014584605.1:0-366 GCF_000485595.1 Priapulus caudatus
CCGTCCGCATCTCTCTCACAGCATCTCTCCGTCCGCATCTCTCTCACAGCATCTCTCCGTCCGCATCTCTCTCCAGCATCTCTCCCCACCACTCCTCTCTAGCCACTCTTTCTTCCCCCAACATTTTTCCCTAGCCTCCGCCTTCCCCAGCATCTCTCCCCATCTCCCTCCCTCCCCCAGCCTCTTTCTCTAGCCTCCCCCTCCCCCCAGCATTCCTATCGATCCTCCCCATCCACCCAGCATCTTTCACTCTGCATCTCTCTCAATCATCCCTCCCCCAGCCTCCCTCACTAGCCTGCCCCTCCCCCCAGCATTCCTATCCATCATCCTTCACACCCCAGATATCTATTACAGCGCACCTCTACT
>NW_014584605.1:1523-2691 GCF_000485595.1 Priapulus caudatus
GCTCAACACACCCTCTCTTGCCTCCCTCCCTCTCCCAACAACCCCTCTCTTGCCTCCCTCCCTCTCCCAACAACCCCTCTCTTGCCTCCCTCCCTCTCCCAACAACCCCTCTCTTGCCTCCCTCCCTCTCCCAACAACCCCTCTCCTGCCTTCCTCCCTCTCCCAACAACCCCTCTCTTGCCTCCCTCCCTCTCCCAACAACCCCTCTCTTGCCTCCCTCCCTCTCCCAACAACCCCTCTCTTGCCTCCCACCCTCTCCCAACAACCCCTCTCTTGCCTCCCTCCCTCTCCCATCAACCCCTCTCTTGCCTCTCTCCCTCCCCCAGCGCCCCTCCCTATCATCCCTCTCTAGCCACCCTACCCTCCCTTCCCCCAGCACCCCTTCAGTACAACAACCATCAACTACAGCCATAGAAATAATATAGATAACAATCGATAGATAACCACCTATCGATAACCATATATGGTTATAGCAGCAGCAGCAGCAGCAGTAGCAGCAGCAGCAGCAGCAGCAGCAGCAGCATGAAGCAGCAGTCTCCCTAGCATTCTGCGCGAAGTCGAAACACACGCTAATACACGCGCGTTGCATTATGAGTGTGCTGTAGTCATAGATAATATATAGATAAACTGCTGCTGCTGCTGCTGCTGCTGCTGCTGCTGCTGCTGCTGCTGCTGCTGCTGCTGCTGCTGCTTGGAGAATACCTGTCAGTGAATATAACAAGTTAGTTAACACTGAGGTCGTGAGAAAGGGGGAGGGGAGGGGGAGAAGGTGAAAGAAGGAGGGAGAGGGAGGCGTGGAAAGAGAGAGGGGAGAGAGGGGAGAAAGAGAGAAAGAGGGAGGGCGAAGGGAGTGAGAGAGAAAAAGAGGCAGGGAGAGGGGCNGAGAGAGAGAGAGAGAGAGAGAGAGAGAGAGAGAGAGAGAGAAGAGAGAGAGAGAGAGAGAGCCTTTCACGCCTGTCGCACGAAATGAAGCAGCGATATGAAAAAATCATCAGTCGCTATCAAAAAATAATGAGAAATCTTTTTTTCAATTATATGAAGCGCTGATGGTGAAATTCCTACGTGACCTGCCCTGCTTTGATGGGAGAGTGTGTGGGGTGAGGCGTAGTGACAAAATCAGAGAGAGAGAGAGGGAGAGAGAGTGAGATAGAGAGTGAGAGGTGGAAGG
>NW_014584605.1:4448-4742 GCF_000485595.1 Priapulus caudatus
TGTGTGTGTGTGTGTGTCGCGTGCGTGTGTGTGTGTGTGTGTGTGTGCGTGCGTGCGTGTATGTGCTCGCTACTCGCCTAATTGATATCACTGTCACACAACGTTGTCACACAATGCTATCAATTACAAGCCCGCCTGGATAGCGCGTGTCAATGGCCTTCTGCCGGGGAGAAAGAGTCAACAGGCAATTTCCCTTGTTAAGCGCATTACACTGCTGTAACGGTGGATCGAGAACGATATCCGATGACATTCGCATGATCTGTCTCTCTCTCTCTCTCTCTCTCTCTCTCGTGT
>NW_014584606.1:0-4741 GCF_000485595.1 Priapulus caudatus
AATATATATATATATATATATATATAGTAGGATATATGAGATATGACGAGTAGGGAGAGGATATGTAACAGGGATAATAGATGACGCATGACCTTTACATTTAAGTCGAGCGCAAGAAGAGGAATCATAAACGTATGATGAAATGTTATTACGTGGAAGAATAGGCGCGCCTACTGCTTGTACACACACACGCCACGCAACACGCACACGGCACACGCACCACACACACCCACACACGCACACGCCACACTACACACACACCACACACACACACACAGCACGCACACACCGCACACGCGATTCTCCACAACAAAACACACACAACCAGAACACGCACGCACGCACGCACCACATCCTACTGCGCCCCCGCGCGCACGACACACCACCACACATACACACACCACACACACACACACCAGCACAGCGATAGCTTTGCTTGTACACACACACGCGCACGCACACGCAGGCGCACACACACACCACACATACACCGCCACGCACAACACCAGACAAAACACACACAACACACACACACACACGCCACACGCACAACGCACACGCGCATTCATCGCACACACACACACACCACACAACACACATATATCACAACACAACAGAGACATGCATGCAGGCACGCATCCCCGACGCACACACACACACACCACAAATATACACACACACACCACACACACACACCACACCACCACGCACCACGCACACGCACACGCGCATTGCATACACACACAAACACAAACACAACACACACACACACACACACACCCACACCCACACACCATCACACCCCACACACACACACACACACACACACACACACACACACGCACACGCACACGCACACGCGCATTCATACACACACAAACACAAACACACAAATATACACACACACACATACACACACACACACACACGCACACGCACACGGCACACGCAGCACCGCATTCATACACACACAAACACACACACACACACATAACACACACACACCAAACCAACAGACACGTACGCACGCACGCACGCATTCAGGCACGCACACACACACACACACACAAATATACACACACAACACACACACACACACACACACACGCGCACACCACACGTCACACGCGCATCATACACACACAAACCCCAAACACACACACACAACACACACACCCACGAACACAACCACACCACACACACACACACACAACAGCACCCACTCACACGCACACAGCACACGCGCATTCATACACACACACACACAAACCAGCAACACCACAAACACAGCACAGCACACCGCAAAACCCACCACCCCACACACACACGCACAGCACGACGCCGCACGCGACGCACGCCCGCACACACGCACGGCAACCGCACGACACCAACGCACCACACACACGCACGCACGCAGCACGCCGCACACACACACACACACACACACAGCCACACACACCCACAAGGGAATAGATCTTCTATCGATTGACGGTCGAGATGCGATGAAGAGGGAGGGAGGAGAGGCGGGCAGCTCGTTAGTCATTCTTTAAACACTTAACCGATAATATTTCTTTGATTGGCACGTAAACAGAGATAATCTGCGTTAATTCTCATCAAGCGCCCTAGCAGCATGCAATCGACGCTGCTAGCTGCATAAGTAACGCACGGAGCGCAGGCGATCGTTACCATGGCATTAGTATCATGTGTAGCGTCGGATTTTACGTTATGCGTCGATTCAGAGTTTGAAAGACGAAGCCGTGGTTGAAAGACGAAGCCGTGGTTCGAAGAGGAAATGAATAGAGAGAGAAATATATATCAAGAGCTCATAATAGAGATCGAGCTCTCTATTATGAGTTCTTGATATATATATATATATATATATATTTATTATATATTATATATATAATATATAGATAGAGAGGATGAATGAATAAAAAAGAATAAATACGTAGTATATGTTGCGTTACAAAGCCGTTATCTTTGTTACAGAGCCGTTTGATCTGAAGTCATGGATGATGATACTGCTAGTCTTCATAACGGCACGCTCTCTCCTCTTCATCTTCGAGTGGATGTCTCCATATGGTTTACATGCAGCTAACGCCGCCCCCCCCCGCCCCCCCCCCCAAAAAGGTACGTCGCACAGTACTCACTAATACTACTACTATACTACTACTAGCAGTATCAGTAGTAGCAGCAGTAAGGCAGCAGCAGTAGTAGTAGCGCAGCCAGCAGCGGCGTAGTAGTAGTAGTAGCAGTTAGTAGTACCAGCGCAGCAGCACGTAGTAGTAGGAGTAGTAGTAGATAGTAGGAGTAGTCGTAGTAGTAGTAGTATAGTAGTAGTAGTAGTTAGTAGTAGTAGTAGTAGTAGTAGGTAGTAAGTAGTAGTAGCACGCAGCGAGCGTAGTAGTAGCAGGGCAGCCAGCGCACGTAGTAGTCAGTAGCAGCAGCACACAGCACAGGCAGCAAGCAGCAGCAGGCAGTAGCAGTAGTAGTAGGAAGCAGCAACAGCAGCAGCAGCAGCATACAGCGCATCCGCAGGGCAGTAGCAACTAGCAGTAGCAGCAGGCAGCAGCAGGCACAGTAGCAACAATAATTAATAATAATTAATGCCTAGGAGAACGCGAAAGCGGGAATACACAGAATATATATATTAAACTGGCGAGGCTACGCCTACGATGACGGACGCTACATGGCGGCAGATAGCGCCTTGCGCAAGAAGTCCTGTTGATCCGACGGCACAGCTTAGCCTGAGACGGCCGCATGAGAAATCTGTTGCTTGATTGCATAGGTCTTGGGTATGCATGGGGTGTGACCTAGGCTGGGTAAAGCCAGGTAGTGATTAGCCTTTAAGCGAAAGGCACTGAGGGTGGTCAGCAGCCAGAGTTTTTTTTGGGCGCTCTCAGTGGTTCTTTTAACGTCCCCTTGACCTTAGTATTACTGGGAGACGGGCCGCCATTTTACGTGTCATCCGAGCCACAGAATTCACAGTCTCGCAATGTTGAAGCAGGTTTACACCTGAGAAAATTCACGACGCGCCGGCCGCCGAAAATTTTTTTTTGCCCACTTAAGTTCGGACCCACCATAGATAGTGTTTTGTCATATATGGTTCGTATAATATATTGGTTGGATTCTAGTTAGTGTTACGGGTTATGGTTAGGTTTAGGTTAGTGAGTATTCATTTTACATTGTTGGCTTCGAAGGAAGTCGAGTGAATAGAGGCGCTTGATTGGCCTGTGCGTTCGCGGAACTCAGTGGGAAAAAGAAATATTTGACGTACAATGCTTGACCTTTACCCTCTCTCTGACCCCCGCAGGTCACCGCTTCTCGTTTGTTCCGGGCCGTCTGGGTCGTCTACACATGAACTATTCGGCTTACGCCGTTCGACCAGCCTCGCGCTTCGTTCGCGAGCACTGGTACGTGTGGGCGCTGTTCTCACTAGTCTTCCTCGCCAGCTACACGGCCAACCTCATCAAGTTCATGATCGCAGACGACGAATACTTCAACCTCAAGGGCATCGAGGATAACAGGGTAGGTGTGCGTGCGTGCGCGCGTGCGTGCGCGTGTATATTTGTATGTGTGCGCGCGTGTGTACGTGCGTGCGGGCGTGCGTAAGAGAGAGAGAGAGAGAGAGAGAGAGAGAGTGTGTGTGTGTGTGGTGTGTGTGTGCGTGCGTGCGTGGCGTGCGTGCGTGCGTGCGTGCCGTGCGTGCGTGTGCGTGCGTTGTGTGTGGTGTCGTACGTGTGCGTATATATATATATATATATAATAATAATATATCCTATGTGCTATATTCTATGTGCAATATCCTCTCCCTACTCGTCCTCCCGTATCATATCCCCATCTCATATATCATATATCCTATCGGGGGTTAATAATGACAAATATTTGTCATTATAACCCCTGATCCTATTTATATGCTATATTCTCTATCTATATGCTATATTCTCTATCTATATGCTATATTCCCTATCTATATGCTATATTCTCTATCTATATGCTATATTCCCTATCTATATGCTATATTCTCTATCTATATGCTATATTCTCTATATATATATGCTATATTCTCTATCTATATGCTATATTCTCTATCTATATGCTATATTCTCTATCTATATGCTATATTCTCTATCTATATGCTATATTCTCTATCTATATGCTATATTCTCTATCTATATGCTATATTCTCTATCTATATGCTATATTCTCTATCTATATGCTATATTCTCTATCTATATGCTATATTCTCTATCTATATGCTATATTCTCTATCTATATACTATATTCTCTATCTATATTCTATATGCTATATATCTCCTCACTGCTCCTCCCCCCCCCCTGTGCTGCCCCCTGCATGAAGATGCGACAGCCCCCCGCCGTCATCGTCATCGTCGTCGTCTCCGTCGTCGTCGCCGCCGCCGTCGTCGCCGTGGCGATGTATAAGCACATGGATCACGTCTTAGACGCGCCTGCTTGCATGCTGTGCGGGTCTGTCTGTTGGCATGTCTAGCTCTCCCTATCTCCCCATTACCGACCTGATTAATGCGTCGTCACCCGTGAGGACTGAGGAGGAGGAGGGGGAGGGAGGGAGGGGGGAGGGAGGGGGGGGGAGGAGGAGGGGGGGGGGCGAGAACAACGCGTGGTACGAGAGAGATTGTAGCGCTTAAGCAGCAAGCCAGCATGACAACGGGAGCTGCATGAGAAAGAGAGAGAGAGAGAGAGAGAGAGAGAGAGAGAGAGA
>NW_014584607.1:0-723 GCF_000485595.1 Priapulus caudatus
CTCCCTTCCTCCTTCCCTCCCCTCCATCCCTTCCTCCCTCCCTCCCTGCCTGCCTGCCTTCCCCATCATTTGTTGTCAGTCATTCACACACGACCAGACAGCCTGTTCGCCCGGCGCCCTCAATATGCCAGTTCAATCTCAAGACTGCGCTGCTATCCTGCTATCCTGCTATCTATAGACTCCGGCGGACATTAACTTCGCGTTGAAGCCTGCAGTGAGATGTGCAGCAGCGGTAACAGCGCTACCACCAGTAGTTACAGTAACAGCAATAAAACACAACAACAGCAGTAGCAGCAGCAGCACCACCACCAGTAGTAGCAGTAGCAGCAATAAAACACCAACAATAGTAGCAGTAGCAGTAGCAGCAATAAACCAACAACAACAGTAGCAGTAGCAGTAGCAGCATAACCACCAGTAATAACAGTAGCAATAGCAGTAGCAGTAGCAGCATCACCACCAGTAATAACAGTAGCAATAGCAGTAGCAGTAGCAGTAGCAGTAGCAGCATCACCACCAGTAGTAGCAGCAGCAGCAATAAACCAACAACAACAGTAGCAGTAGCAGTAGCAGTAGCAGTAGCAGCATCACCACCAGTAGTAGTAGCGGTAGCAGCAATTAAAAAACAACAACAGCAGTAGCAGTAGCAGTAGCAACAATAAAAAAACAATAGCAGCAGTAGCAGCAGCAGCAGCGGCAACAGCACCACCACCAGTAGTAGCAGTA
>NW_014584607.1:2016-3158 GCF_000485595.1 Priapulus caudatus
CTCTCTCTCTCTCTCCTCCTCTCTCTCTCTCTCTCTCTCTCTCTCTCTCTCTCTCTCTCTCTCTCTCTCTCTCTTTACCTCGCAATCATTACATTGATCCTAGCCTTATTCGTAATCCTATCAATGAAAACATTTGTGCTCCTAAGCTGGATTGAAACAGATCCTAGAACGATGATGAACGTACTTGGAGAATTGCGCGCATGCGTGTACGTACACGCGTTAACAGCAGGGATGCGTGCACGCACGTCACGTGCTTACAGCGCGTGAGCGTGTACGTCCACGCTCCTACAACACGCATGCGTGTACGTACACGCACTTACAGCACGCATGCGTGTACGTCCACGCTCTTACAGCACGCATGCGTGTACGTCTACGCACTGACAGCACGCATGCGTGTACGTACACGCTCTTACAGCACGCTTGCGTGTACGTTCACGCACTGACAGCACGCATGCGTGTACGTACACGCTCTTACAGCACGAAGGCGTGTAAGTACACGCTCTTACAGCACGCATGCGTGTACGTACACGCACTGACAGCACGCATGCGTGTACGTACACGCACTGACAGCACGGGCGCGTGTACGTACACGCACTTACAGCACGCAAGCGTGTACGTACATGCTCCTACAGCACGCATGCGTGTACGTACACGCACTTACAGCACGCATGCGTGTACGTACACGCTCTTACAGCACGGGCGCGTGTACGTACACGCACTGACAGCACGGGCGCGTGTACGTACACGCTCTTACAGCACGCATGCGTGTACGTACACGCTTCTCCAACACGGGCGCGTGTACGTACACGCACTGACAGCACGGGCGCGTGTACGTACACGCACTGACAGCACGGGCGCGTGTACGTACACGCACTGACAGCACGGGCGCGTGTACGTACACGCTTCTACAGCACGCATGCGTGTACGTACACGCTCCTACAACACGGAGGCGTGTAAGTCCACGCTCCTACAACACGCATGCGTGTACGTACACGCACTGACAGCACGCATGCGTGTACGTACACGCTTCTACAGCACGCATGCGTGTACGTACACGCTCCTACAACACGCATGCGTGTACGTCCACGCTCCTACAGCACGGATGTGTGTACGTACACGCACTGACAGCACGGACGCGTGTA
>NW_014584607.1:4467-4740 GCF_000485595.1 Priapulus caudatus
CACACACACACACACACACACACACACACACACACACACACGCACGCACGCACGCACGCGTGAAATCATCGCCGCAGCTAATGAGCCGGTACATGCCGCACGATGCCAGCCGACACAGTACACAGCGCCACGATCCACCCACTACCACTACCACCCCGTCCCCGCCGCTCATGCCATCACCATTACCACCCGCCCCCACCGCTCATGTCATCACCATTACCACTACCACCCCCCGCTCATGCCATCACCATTACCACCCGCCCCCACCGCTCA
>NW_014584608.1:1706-4035 GCF_000485595.1 Priapulus caudatus
GCGCGCGCGCGCGCGCACACACATATGTATATATATATATACATTCATGATGTACTTAAACGTAATTCTATAAAACTCTGAAAATGATTTTAAGAGCCGCCAGCCATATTCTGAGATTAATGGTGTTGCGTACATGCATGCATACACGGGTAAGCTATTCTATAAGCAAATACGTTTCGAATAAAAGTTTGCGAATCGACGCAAAATACGAGGGAATGATAAGCTAAATGCTATACGCATCGTTAATATGTCACGTATAATTAAAATCGCGCCTACAGTCAAGTCCTGCTATCGATCTTCCCGTTATTTCTTCCTCTCTGCTAGGGCGTTGCAACCTAGTATATAGCTCGCACGTGGGTTTGACAGGTAAAGCAAGCGGCTCAGTGCTGAATCACAACTGATGAAACCCTATCCAAATCCCAGTTCGTTAGCGAGCGCATAGCTCGGCATTAGTACAGAGGTATGTTTCTTTATTAGACCATAATGTAATCATTCTGATTAGTCCGCCACGTCGTTCGATAATAGCATTGCCTTGGGCTTAACTGCAGCCATGCAGGCTTTTACCGCATGTTGGATCCGACATGCCTTCAAAGCTGAAGCTAATTTGCGACATGGCTTAAATCCCCAGTGACGCATCTTAATTGCCTAATCAACATGCTTCGATTCCTCAGAAGTGTTTACACGTGTTGACAATCCCAACACGGTCGTGCGGCGCGCTGTATTTTCACACCTTGGAAGTTCTGGGAACTGATCGAGCTTATACCGGTGTATAAAATAAGAACGCTTACGATACGCATATTTTACTCCAATTAGCGATCGGGTAAGAATTGCCCAATTACGCCGACAAGTCTTCGGGGAAATTCCCGGAGAGAAACCTAGATGTAATTACAATCAGGAGAGGTTTTTCGTAATAAGCTAGTTGCGATGATTGTTTGTTTAAAGTAATAGTTATAACTATATAGTTATATAGTTTGAAGTAATAGTCAAAGTGTTTCTCGTAATTAGCTAGTTGCGATGATAGTTTGATGTAATAATTTAAAGTAATAGTTATAAATATATATAGTTATATAGTTTGAAGTAATAGTTGAATTATTTACAGTAATAGTTATGTTATTATGATTATATTATTATTAGGACAGCGTTTATTTAGGAACATGCGTTTATCGATACAAGTCCAATCCGCGTAAAATATTACATCAGTCGATAATAATAATGCGAAAACATTCGTTCGGCGTGTTGCCAGCTCTCTCTCTCTCTCTCTCTCCTCTCTCTATACCTCTCTCAATCTCTCATCTTTCTCATCTCTTTCCTTCTCAGTCTCTCTCATCTTCCTCTTTCCTCCAGTCTTCTCTTCCTCTCTCCTCTCCTCTTTCTCTCTCTCGATCCTCTCTCTCTCTTCTCGTCGTCCCTCTCTCTTCCTCTCTCTCTCTCCTCTCTCTATCTCTCTCATCATCTCCCAAACTCTCTCTCTTCTCTCTTATCCCCTCTCTCTCAGATCTTCTGGTCCTCTCCCTCATCCAGCTCTCTCTCTCTCTCCTCTCCTCATGCTCGTCTCTCCGTCTCATCCTCCAGCGCATATCTCCCGTCTCATCTCCTCTCTCCTCCTCCTCTCGTGGCGCTCCTTCTCCTTCCTCTCCTCTCGTCTCCTCTCTCTCTCTCTCTCGTTCTCCCTATCTCTCTCTCGTCTCTCTTCTCTTTCTCATCTCCTCTCTGTCTCTCTCTCTACACTCCCTCTAGCTTCTCGCTCGTCGTCTACTCCCTCTTTTCACTGGCTCATCGTCTCTCTGCATTCGCCGTCGTCCTTCTCCTCATCGATCCCCCGCTTCTCCTCTCCTCTTTCCTCCTGTCTTCGCTCGCTTCCCCGCGGGCGTCGTGTCGCTCTCGTCTCTCTCGCCTTGTCGTCGTCTCTACCTCTCCATCTCTCTCTCCTCCACCTTCTCTCTCCACGTCTCCCCTCTCTCTCGCCTCTCTCCCTCTCCGCCTCTTCTGCTCTCGCAGCGCTCCCTGTCTCCATCTTCCTTCTCCCCTCATCCTCTCCTCTCTTCCACCTCTCTCATCTCTCTCTCCTCTCTCCTCTCGATTCTCTCGTCCATCTCTCTCTCCGTCTCTTCGTCCCACTCTCTATCTCTCTCCCTTCACCTCTCTCGCTCCTCTATCTATCTCTCTGCTCTCCTCCTCCCCTCTCTCCCCTCTCCTTCTCTCCTCTCTCCCTCGTGTCCTCTCCTCCTCCAGAGAGGGCGTCCCTCTCGTCTCTGCGTCTCCTTCCCTCCCTCCTCTCCCCGCCCCGGTCTCTCCCTCTCTCTCTCATCTTTCTCGTTCTCCTCTCCTC
>NW_014584608.1:4470-4740 GCF_000485595.1 Priapulus caudatus
ATCCAACCATCCATTCATCCATCCAACCATCCATTCATCCATCCATTCATCTATTCAACTATCAATCCATGCATCCATCCATCTATCTATCCAACCATCTATTCATCCATCCACTCATCTATTCAAGTATCAATCCATCCATCCATTCATCCATCCTTCCATCCATCCATTCATCCATCCATCCATCTATTCATTCATCCATCGATCCATCGATCCATCTATCCTTCCATCCATCCATCCATCCATCCATCCATCCATCCATCCATCCAT
>NW_014584609.1:0-4738 GCF_000485595.1 Priapulus caudatus
TTCTCGCTCACGCTCTCCCTCCCATCTCTCTCTCTCTCTATCTCCCCTTCTCTCTGTCTCTCTTTATCACTCTCGCGCAAGCTCTCTCTCCCCCATCTCTCTCACTCTCCATCTCCCCCCTCCCGTCTCTCTCTCTCTCTAACAGGTGCGTGGCGGTACACCTGTATTACTGCCTACCTGACTGCTTGCTTGCTTAAAAGCTTGATTAATCCGCTCACGTAGTTAATTAGTACAGACCTGTGTACCTGCGTGCGTGCGTGCGTGCCGCTGTCTCTCGCACGCTCGTCCTCTTCCTCTCCCCATCTCTCCTCTCCCTCCTCCTCCTTCCTTCCCTCTCCCTCTCCCCCCAAATCTCTCTCGTCCCTCCCTCTCTTCCTCCTCTCCCTCTCCCCCATCTCTCTCTCCCTCCTACTCCCTTCCTCCTCTTCACTCTTCCTTCCCGCGCATCTCTCTCTCCGCGCTCACTCGCCTTCGCTCCCTCTTCCTGCTCCCCCATCTTCCCTTCTCTCCGCTTCCTCCCCTCTTCCTCTCCCCCCCGATCTCTCCCTCTCTCCTTCCTCCCTGCTTCCTCTCACCCATCTCTCTCTCCATCCCCCCTTCCTCCATCTCTCTCTTCCCCCATCTCTCTCCTCCTCCTCTCCTTCCTCCCTCTTCCTCTCCCCTCTTTTCCTCTCGTCCTCCCTTTCGCTCCTCTTTTTTTTTCCTCTCCCCATCTCTCCCTCTCTCCCTTCTCCCTCTTCCTCTCCCCCCATCTCTCCCTCTCCTCGCTTACCTCCTCGCTTCCCTCTCCCCGGCCATCTCTCTCTCCATTCCTGCCTTGCCTCCATCTCCCTCTCCCCCATCTCTCTCTCCCTCCCTCCCTTCCTCCCTCTTCCTCTCCCCCCATCTCTCCCTCTCTCCCTTCCTCCCTCTTCCTCTCCCCCATCTCTCTCTCCCTCCCTCCCTTCCTCCCTCTCCCTCTCCCCCCATCTCTCTCTCCCTCCCTCCCTTCCTCCATCTCCCTCTCCCCCCATTACTCTTCTCTCCCTCCCTCCTTCCTCCTCTTCCTTCCCCCATCTTCTCTCTCCTCCTCCCTTCCTCCCGTCTTCCTCTCCCCCCATGCATCTCCCTCTCTTCGCCTTCCTCCCTCTTCGCTCTCCGCCCATCTCTCTCGTCTACCTCCTTCCTCCCTCGTCCCTCTTTCCCCATCTCTCTCTCCCTCCCTCCCTTCCTCCCTCCTTCCTCCCCCCATGCTCTCTCTCCCTCCCTCCCTTCCTCCTCTCCTCTCCCCCCATCTTCCCTCTCTCTCCTTCCTCGCCTCTTCCTTCTCCCCCAATCTCTCTCTCGCCGTCCTTCCTCCCTCTCCCTCTCTCCCCCCATCTCTCTCTCCCTCCCTCCCTCCTCCCTCTTCCTCTCCCCCATTCTTCCCTCTCTCTCTCCTCCTCTTCCTCTCCCCCCATGCTCATCTCTCCTCCTCCCTTCCTCCTCTTCCCTCCCGCCCAATCTGCTCCCTCTCTCTCCCTTGACCTCCGCTCTTCCTCTCCCCACATCTCTCCTCTCCCTCCCTTCATCCTCTCCCCTCTCCCTGCCATCTCTCTCTCCTCCCTCCCTTTCCTCCCTCTCCCTCTTCCCCCCATCTCACTTGCTCCGCTCCTCCTCCTCCCTCTTTGCCTCTTCCCCCATCTTCTCCGCTTCCTCCTCTGTTCCTCTCCCCCCGATCTCTCTCTTCTCCCTCTCCTTCCTCCATCTGTTCCTTCCCCCATCTTCTCCGCTCCCTCTCCTCCCTTCCTCCAAAGCTTGCGTCTCTAATCAGTTAATTGGTTTTCCCTGATGTCTAATATAACTCACAAAACTGTCACAAGCCATCCATCGCCGGCGCCGCTGCTTGCTTGCTGCTGCTGCCGCTGCTGCTGCTTACCTGCGCTTGCTGCTGCTGGCCGCTTGCTGCTATCTGCCGCTGCTGCTGCTGCCGCTGCTGCTGCTCGCGCTGCTGCCGCTGCCCGCTGCTGCTGGCTTGCTTGCTTGCCGCTGCCGCTGCTGCTTGCTTGTTAACTGCTGCTAACTCGCCGCTGCTGCTGCTGCGCTCGCTGCTACTGCCGCTGCTGCTGCTGCCGCTTTGCTGCTGCCTGCCGCTGCTGCCGCTGCGCTGCTGCTTGCTGCTGCTGCCGCTGCCGCTGCTTGCTGCATGCGTTGCTGCTGCTCACTGCCGCTGCTGCTGCTGGCCGCTGCGCTGCTTGCGCTGCTGCTGCTTTGCCCGCTGACGCTGCTGCTGGCTGTCTTTACTGCTGCTACTTGCCGCTGCTGCTGGCTCGCCGCTGCTGCTGCTGCCGCTTGCTGCTGCTCGCTCTGCTGTCTACTGCCGGCTTGCTGCTGGCTGCCGTGCTGCCTGCTGCCGCTGCGTGCCGCGCCGCTGCTGCTTGCTGCCGCTGCTGCTGCTCGCCGCTGGCTGCTGTGCCGCGCCTGCTGCCGCTGCGCTGCTGCTGCTGCTGCTGCCCGCTGCCGCTGCTGCTGGCTGTTACTGCTGCTACTGCTAAAGCTGCCGCTGGCTGCTTGCCTTGCCGCTGCTGCACTGCTACTGGCCGCTGCTGCTGCTGCCGCGCGCGCTGCGCTAGCCGACTGCTCCAGCTGCTAACTGCTTGTCTGGCTGCCGCTGTCCACTGCTACTGCCGGCTACTGCTGCGCTGCTTACTGCCGCTAACTGCTCGCTGCGCTACAGCTGCTGGCTGCTGCTGCTACTGCTGTTGCGCTGCTGCGCTACCTGCGTGCTCGCTGCTGCTGCTGCTGCTACTCGCTTGCTGCCTAGCTTGCTGCTGCTACTATACATGCTCTACTGGTGCTACAGCCTGCTCGGTGCTGTCACTACTACTGTTGTTGTTTATCTGTTGTTGGGTGTTTGTTGTTCCCTGCCTGATGCGTCAACTTCGGTTTATTAATGAAGCGAATGAACACAGACGATGTATTCGTAGCCGCGTCACGCGTGAAGGTCATAGCTCACGTGACGCGACAAACGTGAAATCGCCCGAGCTTCATTCAACTTCAATTCCAGGCATCTTCATCCTCATCATTAGCATCCTCATCATCATCATTAGCATCGCTGCAGCCTCCGCGCACTGCCCTCTGGCATTCACGCACATAGAGCGTTATTGTGTTACTGCGTGCAGCTTAGCGTGTTATCGCACTGATTGCGACGTAAACAGGCTAGAAAGGTCGTGTGTGTGTGCATGCGTGTGTGTGCGTGTGTGTACGTGTGTGCGTGTGTGCGGTGTGTGCGTGCGTGGTAATGTGGTGTGGTAGTGCGTGTATTGTTGTGGTGCGTCGCGTGTGTGTGTTTGTGTGTGTGTGGTGTGTGTGTGTGTTGTGTGTTTTGTGTGTGCGTGCGGCGTGTGTGTCGGAGGGCCTTTACTGGTAATTAATGTTATTGGGTGTAATAACAGAAGGCCACGATATCGACTCACCTGCCTCTTTTAACCAGAAACGAGGGGGACGGAGAGAGAGAGAGAGAGAGAGAGAGAGAGAGAGAGAGAGAGAGAGAAAGGCAGAGAGAGAGAAAGCGGAGAGAGAGAGAGGAGAGAGAAAGAGAGAGAGAGAGAAAGAGACGAGAACCAGAGATAACAGAGAGACAACCACAGAGACAGAGAACAGGCAGAGAGAGATAGCAAGCGAGAGAGCGAACCAGAGAGACGACGAGCAGAGAGAGAGAGAGAGAAAGAGAGAGAACGAGAGAAACAGAGAGACAGACACAGAGAGAGAAAGGCAGAGAGAGAGAGAGAGAGAGAGAGAGAGAGAGAGAGAGAACGAGAGAAAACAGAGCAGACAGAGCACAGAAGTGAGAAGGCAAGAGAAGCAGAAGAAAGGAGTAGACGAGAAGAACAGATGAGAACGAGAGAAACAGAGAGACAGATCACAGAGAGAGAAAGGCGCGAGAGAGAGAGAAAAGCGAGAGAGAGACAGAGAGAAGAGAGAGAGAGAGAGCAGAGAGAGAGAGAGAGAGAGTAGAGAGAGAAGCGAGAGCGAGCGATAGAGAGACAGACACAGAGAGAGAAAGGCAGAGAGAGAGAGAGAGAGAGAGCGAGAGAGAGAGAGAGAGAGAACGAGGAGAAAAGAGAGAGAGAGAGAGAGAGCGAGAGAAATAGAAGAGAGAGAGAGAGCGAGTAGAAAGAGCGAGCGACGAAGAGGAGATGAGAGAAGGAGACGAGAGAGAGCGCGAGAGAGAGAGAGAGAGAGAGAACGAGAAGCGAGAGAGGAGAGAGAGAGAGAGGAGAGAGACGGTTACGTCAGCAAGAGAGAGAAGCTCGTGTAGGGGCTTCTGTACTGCTTTGTGTCGCCTCGCTTCCCGGCACGCACTCCTCGCATCGTTAATAATTAATAATTACCACACGATCATGCGATGTGGCCACTACCTCCTCTCTCTCTCTCTCTCTCTCTCTCTCTCTCTCTCTTCGTCTCTCTCTCATCTCCTTCTCTCTCTCTCTCTCTCTCCTCTCTCTCTCTCTCTCTCATTCTCTTCTCTCTCTCTCCTTCTCTCTCTTCTCTCTCTTCTCTCTCCTCTCTCTCTCTCTCTCTCATCATCCCTTCTCTCTCTCCTCTCTCTCTCTCTCTCTCTCTCTCTTCTCCTCTCTCTCATCATCTCTCTCTCTGTCTCTCTCTCTTCTCTCTCTCTCCTCCTCTCTCTCTCTCTCTCTCTCTTCTCCTCTTCTCTTCCTCGCTTCACCTCTCTCCATCTCTCTCTTGTCTCTTTCTCTCTCTCTCTGTCCGTCTC
>NW_014584610.1:0-235 GCF_000485595.1 Priapulus caudatus
TAATAAACACAGGTGAGAGGAATGTTATAATAAACACAGGTGAGAGGAATGGTATAATAAACACAGGTGAGAGGAATGTTATAATAAACACAGGTGAGAGGAATGTTATAATAAACACAGGTGAGAGGAATGTTATAATAAACACAGGTGAGAGGAAAGGTATAATAAACACAGGTGAGAGGAATGGTATAATAAACACAGGTGTGAGGAATGGTGTAATAAACACAGGTGAGAG
>NW_014584610.1:2085-2743 GCF_000485595.1 Priapulus caudatus
AAATGGTGTAATAAACACAGGTGAGATGAATGAACGCGAAATGTAGGAGCGAGAACGCGAAAGGTTGTGTGTACGTGGACAAGAATGACTATATATATAATATCATTCCCTATTATCTACTCCTGATAATATATATATATATATATATATATGTATATATGTATGTATATATATATATATATATAATATATATATATATATATATATTCTATGATGGACAAGAGGGATATTGCAGTACTCTGACAGCAGCTACGCAGTATGTCTATTTATATCGCAGTATGTCTATTTACAGTGCGGGCCACGTGTACGGATTTATGATAATAGATCTAAATCTAGCGGCTTGATGGTACAACTAAATATGACCTTGTGGCGAAGACGTCACCAAACATATAAATCATTACACGTCCAATATTGCCACGACTGCAAACACAGCAAATATGTTTAGCGCACGCACACACGCACGTGCAGACGCGCAGACGCGCACGCACACACGCACGTGTAGACGCGCACGCACACACGCACGTGCAGACGCGCAGCACGCACACACGCACGTGCAGACGCGCAGACGCGCACGCACGCACACACACACGCACGCACGCACGCACACACACACACACGTGCAGACGCGCACGCACACACACACGCACACACGCACGTG
>NW_014584611.1:0-796 GCF_000485595.1 Priapulus caudatus
ATAGCCGCTCATCAGGATAATCGGCGTCTGATTGCCTGCATCATATAACCATTCGAGCAAACCGATAGCATCAATATCTGGTATTGCCACATCCATTAAGATGAGGTCTGGTGAGTGACTTAGATAAGCATGCTGGAACGCCTGCCCACTGGTTGTTGAAATTGCAGTATAACCAACATTCTCAGCAGAAAAGGTAACAAACTCACCTATCTCAGGCTCATCATCGACAATCAGTAAAATCGGTTTACTCATTCATCTCACCATCAAGTAAAGTTCGTACGGCCTGTGAAATGTCTGCTCGAGTATACGGCTTATTTAATCGCATATCACTTGCCATCAAGTCCATATTTGCGTCATTAGGACTGTAACCAGTAACAAGTAAAACCTTTATATCGGGTCGAAGCTTTTTCGCTTCAGCCGCCAAACCAATACCATTAATCTCTCCAGGCATAATAATGTCACTAAATAAAAGATCGATTTTCTCATCACTATGAAGAATAGCTTGCGCAGGTTTGATGCCGGTAGCCTGAAGAACCTTATAACCCATATCAGACAAGTATGTGGCTGCAATTTCTACAAGCTGCGCTTCATCGTCAACAACTAATATAGTCTCATTTCCGGTCAACAATTTATTAGCTTTTGTTTGGCTTTTTAACTCTGGCTGTTCATTAACCAATGCTCTTGGTAGATACATACATATGCTTGCACCAACATCATGGTAAGGAGAAACAACATCGATAACCCCCACTGGAGCGGCGAATAAAACCATGTACCATACTCATCCCCAGGCCTGTGC
>NW_014584611.1:1796-2808 GCF_000485595.1 Priapulus caudatus
CTTTTCTTTGGTGGTATAAATGGGTCAAAGATTCTTTCCATGACTTCTTCATTGATACCGCATCCATTATCAGAGATACACAAAACGACATAATCGCCCTCGACTAAACCTAGAATGTCGCTATTACCATCGTTGCTTATCACTTTGTTACGTAGACTGAAATCGATGACACCTTCGCCACTTATTGCATCTTTGGCGTTGAGCACCAGATTGATTACTGCATCTTCGAAATCACCGATATCAATATCTGTCTTCCATGCATCATCACTAAGATGATAATGTACTTCGACTTTCATACCAGTCGATTTCTCGATCATGGGCTTCATTTCAATCAACTGATGTTTCAAATCTACCGTGGTTACCATTCCTGCTTCAACCCTAGAAAAACCGAGCAAGCGTTTAGTTAAAACAGCACCACGTTTAGTGGCTTTAAGACCGCTGTTTATCCATTTATTCATTTCGGCATTATCACCAGAAAAACGTTTTAGTATCTCCAGATGACCACTAATGATACTTAATAGATTATTAAAATCATGTGCTATACCACCTGCCATAAATCCAATCGCATCCAACTTACGTGATTGGCGTACGGCGTCCTCCATCTTTCTCTGTTCACTGATATCAATACAGGAAGCGACAAAACGTTGCGGTTTATTATTCTGGCTAAGCATTTCAGAAACTGATATGCGCACAGGAAAGGAATCACCATTTTTACGTTTTGCTTCTATTTCACGCGTTGAAAGCTCCATCTTGAGTTTGCCTCTCGCACGATAATTCGCTAGGTAACCATTGTGCTCGCTATGATATGGCTCCGGCATCAGGATATTGACATTACGACCGATGATAGAGGCAGCGTCATAGCCAAACATTTTTTCAGCTGAGTTATTAAAGCTTAAAATCTTACCCATTTCGTCAATCGTGATGACAGCATCGACCATGCTATCGATCAAATGTCTCAACTCCTGTTCATGCTCTTTGACGAGTGTCAACGCTTCCATTTGTGATGTTACGT
>NW_014584611.1:3808-4737 GCF_000485595.1 Priapulus caudatus
TGTTACGTCCAGAACCAGCGATGAAATACCAAGTACGTTGCCGTCATCATCCGTCAGTTGGGTATTAATCCATTCACAGATAACACGTTTATTAGCCCTTGTCTGGTTGACCATTATTTCGTGTTCACCACCAGCATTTGTCAACACGCTCTTCATGACCTCTTCACTTTGCTTGCGATGAGAATCAGGTATAAGAAAACTGCCGGCATTTTTACCTAATACGTCATCTTTATTAAAACCAAATATTTTTCTGCTGCGGGGTTCCAATCTAATACTCTAAAACTAGAATCCCATTCTATAACACCAACTTTTGTTTGCTGCCAGTGTAAAGAGTGGCGCTGCTCTAGCCCTTTTAGATAAAGATTTGCCTTATTACTTTCAGTTAAATCTATCAGGATACTACGGGTACTGAGGAATTTATCGTTATCATCATAATTAAAGCGGCTAAAGATATCGACATCGATTACTTGCCCATCTTTACGCTTCATTGAATAGATAACATGACTTATGCCACCCTGCTTTTTATATTCAGGCATCAATGCAGACAGTTGCTCATAACTTTCAGTGAGATAAAAGTCTGACAGAGGTTTTCCTAAAATCTCCTCCTGAGAATAACCCAACATCTCACACCACGCCTGATTAACAAAGACAATATTTAAATTGGCATCAACAGATTCATAAGGTAATGGAAGATTGGCATTCTGTTCGTAAAGACTGGCTTCTTTTTTTACACGTTTGCGGTATAAATTAATGCTTTTATTATTCAACTTAAGCATATAAATAAAAACCATTATGGATGCACACAGAAATATTATAAATATCATTAGATATTCATATATCAATGACTGTAGGAAAGCATGCTCCTCATTACCGTCAGAAATTAGCTGTAGATTCCAGCGACTATTTGATATATCACTGCTTAAAAAAAC
>NW_014584612.1:0-307 GCF_000485595.1 Priapulus caudatus
ATATATATATACATCTCTATTAGACGTCTATACCTGTGATTATGCCTCTATACCTATGCAGTTTCGGACACACAGGTAGATTCATGATTAAATTCCGCATCCTAGGAGAAACTGGACGGACTATCGATTAAACGTGTTAATCTACTATCGTGATTTATGCACCTATTGTTATGTGTGTGCGTGCGGGCGTGTGTGTGTGTGTGTGTGTGCGTGCGTGCGTGCGTGTGTGCGTGTGCTACCGCGGCTACTACTACTGCGCTGCTGCTACTACTACTGCTGCTGCTGCTGCTGCTGCTGCTGCTGCTGC
>NW_014584612.1:3700-4733 GCF_000485595.1 Priapulus caudatus
GGTGATACCGCTGCTGATGGGTGGGAAACCCTAACCCCGCCCTCCTCCTCCTCCTCCTCCTCCTCCTCCTCCTTGGGTGGGGAAATGGGAAGCGAGGGCCTAAGCGATAGAATATGAGAAAGCGGTCGCCGTCCGAGCCATCGTCATCGTCGGCTATCGTCGTCGCAGCCATCGTCATCGTCGGCTGTCGTCGTCCCAGCCATTGGCATCGTCGGCTCTCGTCGTCGCAGCCATCGTCATCGTCGGCTGTCGTCGTCCCAACCATCATCATCGTCTGCGGTCGCCGCTCCAGCTGTCGTCATCGTCTGCTGTCGTCGTCCTAGCCATCGTCATCGTCTTCCACCGTCGCCGCTGTCACCGGCACCTCAGCTATCGTCATCGTCGGCTGTCGTCGTCGCCGTCGCTACTGTACGCCGACAGTCAGCACTTTTATAGATTTTATGCTAAAAATCCGCGATTCCCTGCAAACAAGTGCAAGGATGAACCGCGATATTCCGCGTGATTGCGGCGTTCGTTGCCATGCCAACTAAGCCTCCGTCGTCGCGGCTGCTGGCACACGCGCGCGCGCGGGCAGCAGAACGCCGTGGCGGCGTGGCGTGGTGACACGCGGCTAGCAGCATCATGACCCATGAATGTCACCTCCCTCCCCCCGCCGCCGCCGCCGCCGCCGCCGCCGCCGCCGCCACAGCTCGCTCGAGTCACATCTGATATAAAGAGAAGAAGAGACAGACGGGAGAAGGAGAGAGACGAGGGATGGGGAGAGACAGAGAGGAAACATATAGAAAGAAAGAAAGAAAGAAAGAAAGGGAGGGAGAAGTAAGTAAATGGATGAGAGAGGAAGAGGGAGAAGGATATGGAGGGAGAGAGAGGGAGAGGGGAGGGTGAGCGAGATATAGAGATACACAGACATATAAAGCCGGGGGAGCAAAGAATGAATGAACAAAACAGTGGGGGTCGAAGATTTTGAGAGATAGACTAAGGGAGGGACTTTGAGAGATAGAGGAAGGGAGAGAGAGAGAGAGAGAGAGAGAGA
>NW_014584613.1:0-821 GCF_000485595.1 Priapulus caudatus
AAAGAAGCTGCCGAGGGAGACGGGGATGGTGAGGGAGGAGGAAGCAAAAGGAGGAGGGGAGTGGTGGGGAGGGAGAAAGACAGGGGAGGTAGGGGAGACACACGACCCTCCTCTCTATCTGCTAGTCCTGCGCGTCCAGCGTAAAAAAAATCCAAACGCAAAAAAACCTGCATGCTTATATTAGCCCAAGGAACGTCCCTCCGTGTTGTTCTACAGTGCGAACATAACCCTGTGTTGTTCTACAGCGAGAACGAACCCCTGTGTTGTTCTACAGTGAGAACTAACTCCTGTGTTGTTCTACAGTGAGAACATAACCCCGTGTTGTTCTACAGTGAGAACATAACCCCGTGTTGTTCTACAGTGAGAACGAACCCCGTGTTGTTCTACAGTGCGAACATAACCCTGTGTTGTTCTACAGTGAGAACGAACCCCTGTGTTGTTCTACGGTGAGAACATAACCCTGGGTTGTTCTACAGTGAGAACGAACCCCTGTGTTGTTCTACAGTGAGAACGAACCCCCGTGTTGTTCTACAGTGAGAACATAACCCTGTGTTGTTCTACAGTGAGAACGAACCCCCGTGTTGTTCTACAGTGATAACGAACCCCCGTGTTGTTCTCGGGCGATGAACACGCTATATAGGTTCCCTCAAGCGGTGAACGTCCCTCCCCGTGCTTTGTTAAGTACCACCCCTCCCCTCCTCTCTACTAATAATGATAATAATGCTCAATCGCTGGGTGTCTCTCTTACCGAGGCCGTTGATAACAATCTGAGTCCGTCAATGTAGAGCGAGTTCATTCATCTATCTATCTATATATATATA
>NW_014584613.1:2307-2680 GCF_000485595.1 Priapulus caudatus
CTCTCTCTCTCTCTCTCTCTCTCTCTCACTCTCTCTCTCTCTCTCTCTCTCTCTCTCTCTCATCAGGTACCTCTCATGTCCTCCTCTCTTCCTCACAATACACAAAGATTGTGGTTTTGACTGCGTATTCTTTTCTTTTGCAGTCACACATGGATGCATCATTGCTACGGTTCTTCTGTTTCTACCAAACGGGCAAGAGGCGAAACCCAGGTAAGCGAGGGAGAAAGAGGAGTGTGTGTGAGAGAGAGAGAGAGAGAGAGAGAGAGAGGAGGAAGAAGAGAGGAGGAGAGAGAGAGAGAGAGAGAGAGAGAGAGAGAGAGAGAGAGAGAGAGAGAGAGAGAGAGAGAGAGAGAGAGAGAGAGAGAGAGAGAGA
>NW_014584613.1:4166-4731 GCF_000485595.1 Priapulus caudatus
TCCTCCACCTCTCCCTCCACTTTCTACTCCTCCACTTGCTCTTTCTCCCTGGTCTTCCCTTTCTCCTTCTCTTCTTTCTCCTCTTCCACATCCTCCGGACCTGTTCCTTCTGCTGCTCCTTTTCCCCCTCCTCCTTATTCTCCTACTGCTGTTCCTATTCCCGTTTCCCCCTTCTCCTCACCCCTTCTCCTCTCTTTTTGCTGTTAGTATCCTTTCCTCCCCATCCTCCTCCTCCCCTTTCTACTCATTCTCCTCCTCATCCTCTTTCTGCTTCTCATCCTCCACCTTCCTCTCCTCCCCCCTCTACCCTGGCCTCTCCTACATGTGTGAACATCCCTACTCCCCCTCTCCCTCTCCTCTTCATCCTCCACCTTCCTCTCTCCCCTCTACCCTCTCCTCCTCTTCATCCTCCACCTTCCTCTCTCCCCTCTCCCTCTCCTCTTCATCCTCTACCCTTCTCTCTCCCCCTCTCCCTCTCCTCTTCATCCTCCACCTTCCTCTCTCCCCTCTCCCTCTCCTCTTCATCCTCTACCCTCCTCTCTCCCCCTCTCCCTCTCCTCTTCAT
>NW_014584614.1:0-424 GCF_000485595.1 Priapulus caudatus
CTGAATTCCACACATATTACCTAACAGAATACAGGCACTTGTCACCTGCTGACAGGATGTAGCAAATCTTTTTCCAGATATACTTACATTAAAATGTTCGTCACTGGATAACTACAACAAGTAATACTAGCGTATACCTGGATGGGCCGACCTTCTCCAACACTCTCTGATGTGAACAAAGGTCAACTACAACAAGTAATACTAGCGTATACCTGGATGACCGGCCTTCTCCAACACTCTCTGATGTGAACAAAGGTCAACTACAACAAGTAATACTAGCGTATACCTGGATGGGCCGGCCTTCTCCAACACTCTCTGATGTGAACAAAGGTCAACTACAACAAGTAATACTAGCGTATACCTGGATGGGCGGCCTTCTCCAACACTCTCTGATGTGAACAAAGGTCAACTACAACAAGTAATA
>NW_014584614.1:1718-4731 GCF_000485595.1 Priapulus caudatus
CTCATATAACTCTATATAACTTATATATAACTTATAAAAGGAACTTGACGATGCAACGCGTGCTACACGGATGCAACACGGCTACGATCAGTTGGTACCTGCATCTATATGTACAGGACCCACCCAGCTCTATGCTATATAGAAGCCCGCATGCTGCACATGTATACGTGGCACGTTCCTTATGAGAGCCTGCATGGAAGCATCGACGATCAGTATCAACTCTACAACGCGTGTTCGCTACAACACGGTTGCCATCGGTCGGTGTCCGCAGCACCCAGTCTATACAATGTGGAAGCCTGTCCTGCAGCGCACGCTGCACACACCCAAACATATACCATCAAACACCACCAAACACCAACGAACACCACCGAACACCACCGAACACCACCGAACACCATCAAACAGACAGACGAAGAATCGAAACAAGCAAAGTGGAGTTAAAATTGATCAGAACAAACACAAAACCACAAAACCGACAGCAGATAAATCAAAACACCCCTCAGAAAACCCACCATTCTACCCGAGAGAACAAGCAATGTGGAATAAATATTTATCAGGATAAACATGAGCGAGTTTATGTATAAACAGTTGGTTTTAAAATGTCATAAGTGCAATAGAACAATCACAATATACTGTGGAGACAACCGGGGACTACCGATGCCAATACCAGATGATTGATATAATGCATTTTAAGGCTAATTAACATATATAACGTCACTAATAAAATGAGGAGTGTATAATATACAGATAATATATATCGATATTATACACTCCTCAAAAAATGGCCTCCTCCATTTCCCATCATAGCCATCCTTACCATCACCAAGAATTTGACAAAATTTATATATGATACGGTACCATACCATCAGTGAAATAAGTGGAAAAGTTTATTAGTTAAAACTAATAACCTTTTTCACCTTTTACTTTTCACTTTTCACATTTCACGTTTATACTTATTAGTTAGTTTATTATTAAACTATATAACTTATATAACTTTATGTAACTTATAAAAGGAACTTGACGATGCAACGCGTGCTACACGGATGCAACACGGCTACGATCAGTTGATACCTGCATCTATATGTACAGGACCCACCCACACACCCAAACATATATACCACCAAACACCACCGAACACCACCAAACCGACAGACAAAGAATCAAAGCAAGCAAAGTCGACCACAATTGATCAGAACAACCACAAGACCAATGTTTAGCAGATAAATCACAACAAGCAACGTAGAGTCAAAATTGATCAGAACAACCACAAAACCAACAGCGAATAAATCAAAACAAGCAACGTAGAGTCAAAATTGATCAGAACAACCACAAAACCACAAAAACCGACAAAAATTAAAACAAGCAACGTGGATAAAATTTATTATAGATTATAAATTGATTATATTGCAATAGAACAATCACAATATACTGTGAGGACAACCAGGGACCACCGATGCTAATACCAGACAAAACTGTGACCAGCATCACCAATACCACCACAATTACAATTAGTGGTGTTCCGATTAATCGAGTTCGTCGATCATTACTCGTTTGGGCTGCCGAGTTGATTAATCGAGTAGAAAATCGGCGACCGAGTAAAACTCACTTTTTTTATTTTATCTTTTTTTATATTTCTAGATTTGACACAAGTACATACATTTACACATATACTAGTAAACACAGTGTGGTGTAAATTTTCAAGGAACTAAGCGACTGTTTCCTGAAAATCAAGCTAAATCCTAAATTTTCCTACATCTTTTCATTAAAAAAAATTCCAGGGACCCTTTTTTGTTCATATTATGAACAACTTATGCTTAAAAGTTTAGGTCCCAACTCTGCTGTTTCTGAGAAATAACAAAAAAAGCATTTTAGTATAAATTCAAAATTTTTGCCGTCACTTAATTAGCGATGAATTTTTAATAAAAAATTTTAATCGATAGCATAGCGAGACATCTCTCTTATGTAATGGACATGAGCAGTTATGTTGCAATGCACTTTAGAGTGTTACCCGTCCGTAACCCTAACGGTATCCTTAATTAATATTAAGTAATGTCAATATTCCTTCGCAATACACCGGTTGTGTTGACGATGACGCGGCGTCACCGTGTTGTCGCCGCAATCTAAAATGATCGATGATTAATAGATCATCGGTCGTTTTGTAAAACCGATGATCTATCATGAAATTTGGACCGATCTGCAACACTAATTACAATGCATGTGAGATCATAACAGTAACATTTCACTATATATGTAGCATATAGCGTATGGCAGCGTTACTGCGTTAGTGTCACACCGCTCAGGGAAGAACTCGTCAGGAGAAAAAATCTGCTGCGGGTTGTGCGTCGCGGAAGGTGACAGAGAGCTTAGATAGGTTGGATCGTGGAACGTTGGATACCTGACAGGAAGAGGAGTGGAGGTGACGAGCGTGATGAAGATGAGAAACATTGAGGTTTTATGCGTGCAAGAAACGAGGTAGAAGGGACGCAGCGCAAGCAAGCTGGGAGTCTGATGCAAGATACAGCGGGATCTAGAGACGGACGAAGTGGAATGGAAATAATTTTTCAGGAGAGTTTGAGGGAGAAAGTGGTAGAAGTAGATAGGGTTAGCAACAGAGAGGTGAAGCTGGGGATGGTGATAGGGCGAGAAGCACCGAATGTAATATCAGTGTATGCTCCACAGATGGGATGCACAGAGGATGAAAAGGATGCATTCTATAAGTTAAGGATGCATTCTGTGAGGAATTAAGGATGCATTATATGAGGAATTAAGGATGCATTATATGAGGAATTAAGGATGCATTATATGAGGAGTTAAGGATGCATTATATGAGGAGTTAAGGATGCATTCTAGGAGGAATTAAGGATGAATTCTAGGAGGAATTAAGGATGCATTCTATGAGTTGGAAACAGTGTCAAGGCGACAAAACCCAGAGTACAAGCAAGAGATAGAGAGAGAGAGCGAGAGCGAGAGCGAGAGCGAGAGCGAGAGCGAGAGCGAGAGCGAGAGCGAGAGC
>NW_014584615.1:0-804 GCF_000485595.1 Priapulus caudatus
ATACGCTGGCTAAATCGTCAATGTGTGACAGGGCCATAAGTTGAGCATTTGGCGTGCAATTACACCAGTAATTAGTCGTAATAGGTGTGTGTAATCTGACATTAATTATTGATCGGCCTTCTGAGAAAATTAGGAGGAAGCAGACGTGCTGAATATTATATTCATATATGAAACTAAAAACTAAATAAACTATTTTGCCCTGACATATCTCGCCGACACAATGAGCTCTGTGCCGAGTTTTATTTTATTATCCCGGTGTAAAGTTTTGCCCGGTGCAGTGCGGGTTGTTTGAAAACAAAAACACCAGTTGTTTATACACAGCTTGCCGCCTCTCCTAAGTCATACATGGTCAGAAATGATATGCAGAGTCTCGGAAAGCGCACGGAAACACTGAAAACACATGCGTAGTAACTAAATGAATATATATTTATCACCTAAAGATGTACTCGTTGATATTTTCATGCTTGTAGTCGGGTAGTGCATGCTTTGTCATGGACGAGAGAGGAACGTGTTTAACGGAAATGTACTTAGCCAGCGAAGACTGCTGTAGTATAGTATGTAACAGGAGTAGATAATAGAGGATTCCCTATTATCTACTCCTGGTATGTAATACTTACTCGCCACAGACATACTTAATTATCATGTACATACTTGTCACCTCAGACATACTTAACTATCATGTACATACTTACTCACTGCAGACATACTTAGCTATCATGTAATACAGACTCACTGCAGACATACTTAGCTATCATGTATATACTACTGACTTACTGCAGGCATACTCAGCCAGTATGCACATAC
>NW_014584615.1:2189-2899 GCF_000485595.1 Priapulus caudatus
TTACTCACTGCAGACATACTAAGCTATCGCGGGCGTATACTTTGTAAGAGCAGCTGGCATCTGCCGAGCAAGGGGTATTTTGCCCGTATTTTGTCACGGACGGCTGTTAGAAATGCTAGTGGCGCTTTCGAGCTTTCATCCTCGGAGCTTTCATCCTAGGAGGGATCAGTCTGTTTTCTTACCGGTCTTATAAGAGCGACGTACGAGCGCAGTCTGTAGCAGCATCATCGCGTTAAGACTGACGCCGAAATAAAAAATACTGAAGTACTTACTACTAAAAGGACTTGCCGTGTGTGTGTGGGGGGAGGGCGTGTGCTTGTGCCTGTGTGTGTGTACCTGTGTTCGCGTGTACGTGTGTGCGTGCGTGCATGCGTGCGTGCTTTCCTGCATAGTTATAGGCGAGCTGTTGTGTTGCTGTTTTAACTGGTTTTAAAAATTGAAATGCAAATGTCCGCCAAGCAGTTCACACCGTGCAATACTATACTGACTGATCATATCTATACTGTGTAACAGTAAGTCACCGCGGATAGTCACTGATGACTGATACCCGCGCAGTGTAAGTAACTGAAATAACCGTGTTGGCGATCACTGAGTGAGGGCTAGACAGTGTGAGTAACTGTGTGGGTGATCACTGAGTGAGGGCTAGACAGTGTGAGTAACTGTGTGGGTGATCACTGAGTGAGGGCTAGACAGTGTGAGTAACTGTGTTG
>NW_014584616.1:1911-3157 GCF_000485595.1 Priapulus caudatus
GCCTCCCTCGCCTCCCACCCCGCGGTGACCACCTGATAAAAAAAACCTCCTGCAATTATTAATTATTTGCCGAAAATCACGAGGAAAAATTACGACAGTAATGAGCGAAGATTAAATAATAAACGAGCACGAAGAAGAAGAAGAAGCAAAAGAAGAAGAGGAAGAAGAAAAGGAAGAAGAATGTCGTGCTCCAGGCTATTTGCATATTCGCATAATCTATAATCTCTCGATATTCATACAAATTTGCGCGTCAATCTTTGGCTCGAGCGAACAAACACAATTAGATAGGGGGGCGATTGAGTGTGCTCAGGCGAAGCATTAACATCCACAAATCAATGCCAAGCCTCTGGCAGCGACAACAGCAGCAGCCAGGCACAGCCTAACAATCAACAATAGTAATATCATCATCAATCATCGTCGTCTTCATCATCATCGCCGTTCGTCAGTCGTCGTTCATCATTCATACATCATCATCGTCAACAGACGGAACGGCAGCAGCAGCAGCAGAGCACGCAGCAGCAACAACAATCAACACCTTCAGCGGCAGCAGAGGAGATAGCAAGGTAGTAGCAACAGCAATAGTAAGATCGTATATTCATCATCATCATCAACCATCATCACCACCACCACCATCAACCATCACCATCACCTATCATCATAATCATCATCATTTATCTCTCATCACCACATCCACCACCAGCATCATCATCACCATCACCATCATCATAATCATCATCATCATCATCATCATCATCACCACATTCACCACCAGCATCATCATCACCATCATCATCATCAGCACCACCACCATTATCATCAGCAGCAGCAACAGCCCCCCAGCGACCAGAGACACTGGTGGTGAACTAAGCAAAAGGCAGCCTCACTCTTTGGCCTCACTCAGAGTCAGCTATGATAGTGGTGGGGGGGTGGGGGGCGCCTGGCCCCCTGAATGCATGACTGAGGTTAAAAGTGATTTGAATGGCTTTCCGGATAAAACGATGTCCTTTTTTATGTCAACCAACTGTCATCGACAAATGATGTTTTTGGTGACAGTATGTTGACACAGCGCACGGCGGCGTTGCTCGCTGTGACGATGACGATTACGGTTACGACGACGACGACGACGACGACGACGACGATGACGACAACGATGACGATGATGCGCAGTTACACGTGACCGATGGAAGATGCGGGGAGGAGAAAGGATGGCTTGGAAGAGGGATAGGGGGAGGGGGAGGAGAAAGGA
>NW_014584616.1:3877-4727 GCF_000485595.1 Priapulus caudatus
AGGAGGAGGAGTGTGTGGGGAGGGGAGAGGTAAGGGTGTGTGGGGAGGGGTGGGGAGTAAATCAGGTCGCGCTCACTCAATCATAACAGCAAGGATGCTCATTTCCCTCGACTGCCGCCAGACTGTCGCCGCAGTCGTGTTCGCGCTGCACGCTGCCGCGCGACGACAGGACAAGGTGTCAATCTAGACGCCGCGCAGAAAGGTAATTATGTTGCGTTTGCTGATAGAGCGTCTGTCTGCCATTTCTGCTCCCACGGGGATTGTGCTGCGCGCGTGCGTGCGTGCGTGCGTGTACGTGCGTGCGTGTCTGTACGTGGGTGCGTGCGTGCGTGCGTGCGTGCGTGCGTGCGTGCGTGCGTGCGTGCGTGCGTGCTTGCGTGCGTGTATGTGCGTGCGTGTCTGTACGTGGGTGCGTGCGTGCGTGCGTGTGTGTCTGTACGTGGGTGCGTGCCTGTACATGCGTGCGTGCGTGCTTGCACGAGGGTGCGTGCATGCCTATATGCGCGTGCGTGCTTGCCTCTACACGCGTACGTGCTGCCACACGTGCTGTGCGTGCGTGCGTGCGTGCGTGCCTGTACACGTGTCATACCTGTGACCAGCACGTGCATCCCCTAGCAGCAGCGACGGAGCGGCCGCGCGCTGCCAGCGCCATCTATATGTAGCTAAGTGCACCATCCGTGCATTTACTCGGCATGCAGGCAACGCATGCGAGCGAGCGAGCGAGAGAGAGAGAAAGAGCGAGAGAGAGAGAGAGAGAGAGAAAGAGCGAGAGAGAGAACGCAAGAGAGAGCGAGAGAGAGGAAGAGAGAGCGCGACCGAGAGAGAGAGAGAGAGAGAGAGAGAGAGAGAG
>NW_014584617.1:0-384 GCF_000485595.1 Priapulus caudatus
AAGACTTTGGTAGTAAATAGATTTCGTATTTATATAGCATTATATTTTATTGAAACTCTCCAAGTGCCTGTGTGCTACAGCGCCTTCTATTGTGCGCTCTCACTTTGGCCAGCTACGTCATCCATCAATTTCGTAATTGATATCAGCTTAATATCGTTACATTTACCGCCGTATGGCATCGGAGAGGCAAGGTCAAGCTCATTTGGAGTTTCTCTCTGAAATAATTCAAGGTAAAGTGAGCCTTACTACGGGGCCACGCAAATGGTAGTTATTATGGTATTCTAAATCGTGCAGAAAAAATAGGGGTTAGTCATTTTTCAAGTACTCCAATAAATTTGGATTTAATTCAGTTGAAATCAACCAACTTCAGTTTGATCATGTTAA
>NW_014584617.1:1085-4724 GCF_000485595.1 Priapulus caudatus
GCGTCCTAGTTGGCGTAATCTATAGTCCTTGCGCATGTCTAGAGAATCATGAGAAGATTCATCTGAAAAGGACTCAGGATGCAAATTTGAGAGGCAGGAGGATCAAGGGTCAAAGTCGGAAGTGAAACGTTGGGGAGAATATAAATCCCCCGGAAAAGTAAACCTTAAGTATATGATAAGAAAATAATTGGAATTCGCAAATGCTAACGGAGCTCGACCTATGCCTAATATCCGTATGTATCAGTGGAATGGCAGGAAACGCATCACCAAGTGCGAAAATTGGAGAGTCCACAGGTCTAAGAGGCATGGGAAAGTCAGATATAAGACATTTTCTGAGACTGCCTAATGGGACAGAGTGAACACTTTTTTGTTTCAGCACTGACCCTACATTTTAATCAGCTTTATTGAAATGATCAATGAATGTGCTTTCCACTGACGTGCGAAGAGTAAAGTTCTGATAATCTTGACGCATCAAGAGGAGGGTTAAAGCATGAATCCCTGAAGCGAGCTCAATGATCGTCACAGTGTTGTCATATTCATGGCACATCCATAATCAGAAACCCACAATAATCGCTGGATAGCCGAACGCGTACAGCACAGCGTCACGTGCTCAACTGTCCGTGGGATCGAATCGCCATCTGGATTTTATATTATGACCCGTATTCTGTATTTTTCGTAATATTTTTCCAGATTAAGCGCAAATATTACATAGATTATTTACAACAATTTAAATACTACAACATTTTTTCAACATAATTTTTTATTTTTAATAGTAGGGTTAAGGTAGTCGCACAATGCACCAATGAAAAACAAGAGTTTCAGCCACGCGATTGTATCAACATGAGATTTGGAGTATCAGAATGCAGAAGTTGCTGAAATGAAGTGTAACGCAACTGCGTCATACTTGCATATCTGGTGCCTAACAAAGGTGTCACTACGCACGACTAAAAGTAACGTTTATAACCGTAGCAACAGACCTCAGAAGAGCCCAGACGCTCTGCGGCTCTTGTTAGTAACTTGTGATGTCGTGTGATTCTTGCTCTCTGGTACCCTGTCACTATACTTTGTTAATAATTACAGGCGCATAGTAATGAAGACGGGGTACCAGTCTAGAACGTCGTCACTCACGTCGCAGAATTAGATGCGCTTTTGTCAGAATTCGATGCACTTGTGTCTGTGGTGCCATTTATAACGTAATTGTCGCGATATTAATGAATGCTGCTGCATTATTGGCTATTCAATATACCGTAACAGCATGAATACATTTCGTCGATGACTAGTTTCAGTAGGCGTAATGGTTTGCATATACATATATTTCAGAACTTTGTGTATAGAGAAGTGATCCGTAAAGAATATTTAGGGAGCACATCCAATGTAATCAAAGGCTCTAAAACATGTTGACCTAATGAGACAAATTACGCATCGGCCAGGCAATCGCAGCAAGTGCTTGTATGGTCGCGTCGGAGAAATATGAGAACGCCAGGAAATGTGTTGAAATCCAATATATTATATATGCAAATCAAAAGAGTAAGAATAGAAATGCAATGTGAAGCAAGTTGTGTACCCCATCACGTGATTGCCGGCTGTGAATTTTAAAACGTAATTCTGATTTGATTATCTGGATTATGACGATCAAATCGTGTGAGCACTAATGCACGGGCGTGGAGCTTGCATTACTGCGCCAACATCAGGACACGGTTCATCTGTATGCGATAAGATAGAACAGATGAGCAAACGATGTATGTCATACATATTACTGACGCGGGACCATAATATCAAGAGCGTATAAAGAAGCGCTTCCAGGTTAGCATGTCGAAGCAAGACGCAACTGGATCTACATTAAAATGGGCGTTGCATTTCGTTGACCCTTCGATTGGCGCATAATTATTAAACAGAGAATCCGGCTGCATTATAATAGTGAGTGCGGCGGCGCGGCCAGCGTGACGCGCTAGATAGAACCTCACGTCTGATTGATCACGCAAGAGGCGAACGATAAAAATAATAAATAATTGTGAACATTAAAGATTATATGATTATTGGCATTCAGGCACCGCCGGAAATATATCACACCTTGGTATTTATGCGCACATTTGAATTAGCATACTAATATGATCAGGAGTTAATAAAGACAAATATTTGACACATAAATATATACAAGAGCTAATAAATAGGTATTTATTAGCTGTTGATATATACCTATTAAATAGACGGCGTGAATACTCTATTATATGCTGATCAGTGTGCAAGCGGCAAGCCCATGGGCAGCCAGCTTGTATTGTGGCAGATGAGCATTGGACCGGCATGCGAGGAAATTGTCGAAAAATAATATGAAAGAGAGTATAGAAACATTAAGAATTAGGTAGTAAATAGATTCGTAATTATATAGGCATTATATTTATTGAAACCTCACAAGTGCCTGTGTGCTACAAGCGACTACAGCGCCTTCTACTGTGCGCTCTCTGTTTGGCCAGCTACGCCATCTATCAATTTCGTAATTGATATCAGCTTAATATCGTTACATTTACCGCCGCATGGCATCGGAGAGGCAAGGTCAAGCTCACTTGGGGTTTCTCTCTGAAATAATTCAAGGTAAAGTAAGCCTTACTACGGGGCCACGCAAATGGTCTTTATTATGGTATTCTAAATCATGCAGAAAAAATAGGGGTTAGTCATTTTTCAAGTAGCAATTGGAGACTCCAAAAATTTGGATTTAATTCAGTTGAAATCAATCAACTTCAATTTGATCATGTTAACATAACGTCATTTACATACACGATTATAATTGCTAAGTCGTTGAGCGAATCATGTAAAAAACAAGTCGCATTTCTGATATTCTTCAAATTTCGAGCGCGTGCGTGCAGTGACGGTCGTGCACATAAGTAAAGGCCAGCATTCTTACATAAACTCAGCACACTCGCGTAAAATATTCCCGGACACGTAAACTGAAATAAACAAGTGTTTGCTGCGTGCTTCACATGATTTGGTGATATGTAGGCCTACGTACGTGCAGGAGCACTCGAAAGTATCCATTCGGTAACCATGCACCCTCTCCATCGACGAGGCTGCCATCTAGCGGGTGTCCTCGCACCGGAAGAGAGGAGAACGCACGAGTGAGCAACATTAACACAACAGCGACAGCAGCCGTGAGCGCGTTGCTAGCCGCGTACATGTCCTGGGGCAGAATATAGAGATTGCACAGCAGCCATGGTCCCCTCCACAGGTTGATCGCCCCGAAGTCAGCCGCCGCGTAAAACAAATCCTCGAAGATCAACTTCAGAAGCAAGCGCGAATCGAGTCGCTTCGACACGCAAGCTGCGATCGGTTGCAGGACACAGCAAAGCGAGCAAATTCCGACTCCGAGAATGAGTGAGGCCCACGCCGTGAGCGTGGGGCTGTCGGGCGCTAGGTACACATTCATGAGCGTCCATACTCCGCGCCACACAAACACGACCAGCGTGTCCACGAGAAGGCGAGTGATCGCACAGTCGAGCAGGAATGTTCTCCAGTTGCTGGGCTGGAACGTTGGAATAGTAACGAGGGAATTAGTTCCAGTTACTAAATCATTCATATTTTCAACATTCACTACATTATTTCGCAATTTATTGACTTTCTCTCTCTTTCTCTCTCTCGTCTCTCTCT
>NW_014584619.1:2500-4722 GCF_000485595.1 Priapulus caudatus
TGGGTGGGTGACTGAGTGAGTGATACTGAGTATGGCGTGATGTGACGTGGATGGGGTGAGTGAGTGAGTACTGAGTAGATTAGGTGAGTGGTGAGTGGGTGGTGTGAGTGGAACCCCCGGCTCTCCAGTGAGTGATGTGAGGTGGGTGGGTGGGTGAAGTGAGTGGCTCTTGTGGCAGTGCGCCAGTGACGTGAGTGGATTGTGGGTGGCCCTTGTGCGTGAGGGGCGTGGGTGGGCGCGTGAGTGCGTGAGATGATGGAGTGGGGGGTGTTAGCTACTGAGTACGATGGTGTGGTGAGTGAGTGGGTAGGTAATGGTTGAGTGACCCGTGGCGTGTGGCGTGGGTGCTGACGTAGTGAGTGGTGAGTGGGTGGTGTGTGGCGTGGTGGGGTGAGTGGGTGAGTCGGTTAGGTGGGTGAGTGGTGGCGTGGGGGGTGACGGTGGACGTGATGTGAGGTGAATGTGAATGAGTGGTGGTTGAGTGCGGACCCCTGGACCCAGGGACGCATGGCGCCCCGTGCACATGACGCCCAGCAGAGCCCCCGTGAGTGGTGGGTGGTGCGTGATGGTGAGGGGTAGGGTGGGTGAGTGAGTGTGTGGGTGGGTGATGTGAGTGATGTGACACCGTTGGCGTCAATTTATAGCGTATAATGTATATATACTATTATATATATATATATATATATAGTATATATACGCCACCAATACATGGGGTATACATACCTATCAATATCTGCGCTGTATTAGATATGCATTTTTAATATACATGCGGCGCATTACGCACTTATCCATGCAGGACAGGAATTAGATTTCATAGCTTCTCGCACGCCGTGTTTTCCTAATTAGAAAAAACGTCAGAATCTGAATGAATCGGTTAAGCTAACATGGTCCAATGTTCTTCTCCGCGATTGCGTCGTGGGGTAGCATGTGCCGCCGCAGCGGATGACCAACCTTGGCGTAGAAACTCTGCCTCCACCTGGCGGCGCATATCCGCGATTTTCGTGAGTGTGTGAAGTAGGGTGTGTGTGCGGTTGGGGTGTGTATTCACTTCGGCCAACCACGGTGCGGTCCGCGTGGCTCTCTCAGTGGGCGTGTGCGGGTAGTCTTGTCGTTGTGGCGGTAGGCTGGGCCACTTCGGAGCGTGCAGTGCGATCAGCTAGGGAAGTGGTGTCTCGTGGCTAAGGGAGTGATGCTCGTTGCAAGTAGATGCTGCGTAGCGAATTAGAAATGTCGCTAGAGTCTGTGGCCGGCTCTGCGTATGCATTGAGTACCGTTGAGTTGGGTAAGTGAGTGCTGTAGCGCGTGTGGTGTGTCAGTGATATTGGTGCAGCCGTAGCACACGGTGACTTGCGTACAACTTGTGGGTGCGTCATGTGTCGTGTGCAACTTAGGATGGTGATGTTCGACGATCGCGCCATTGCTTGAACGGGCTAGGCGCCCCCCACGTGGGACAGCGCGGCTCGCGTCGCGGGCAGTCGCGAGGCTAGCCCCCCCCCCCCCCCGTGGTTGCCTTAGAAGTGTGCGTCGTCGTCATCGGCCTAGTGTTAGCAGGTAGTTGAAGTAGTTATACATTTCGCTTCGAGCCGGTAATGTTGTAGAAGTAGGATGGGTAGCGGGGTGCAGGTCTGCCATTCAGCAGCGCTGTTCAAAGACGAAAGGAACGCATCGCGGTATGAGCTTCGCGCAGTGCATCAGCGCACCACCCGCGCGCCGCCTCCTCCGGCACTGCGGCACCGTGGTCGCGCTGTCCGCCCTCGTCGGCCAGCGACCAGCCTGGCCTTAGAGCAGCCTGTCAGTCCAGTGAGGCTTGGATTGGCTCGTGAGTTCTGGGGGGGCACTACCGAGCATAAGAGCCTCGACCAGGTCTTAGCGGCGTGATGCGATGACAGCCGATTCTGCACCAGTGAACCGATTACCGTATACAGTCGCGGCCAAGTAAACGGCAACCTTGAAGTGATCTGTTTGCTCGGTGGGGGGACCGACATCAGGCTCACCGGTCGATTGCAGAGTCCGACCGCCGATAGCGACGCCTCCAGCGTTGATATTGCGTGTCGGGCGGGACGGGTTGCGCTGATTCCGAATGACGGTACGGCGATGGCGGGCCCAACGTTACTTGCCCGCGCCTACGACTCGCCCGTCACGCTTAGAAGTCGCGCGGCGCGGAAAATAGACGAGTCAGCTGTAACAGCGTGAAGACAACTGCCGCAAGCTGCCCTCGTAAA
>NW_014584620.1:0-492 GCF_000485595.1 Priapulus caudatus
CTCTCTCTCTCTCACATCTCTCTTTCTCTCTCTCTCCCTTCGCTCCCCTCCCCGTGCCCCTCTCCCACCTCTCTCCTCGCCTCGGATTCCGCTCGCGCGCGTTGCTAAAACAATTACGTCACTGATCACGTGATCACGTGCGCTCCGGCAGACGACTCCTCGTCGAAATTTTCCGAAATTCAGCGCATTTTCGTTTTCCGCTTCGTAGCGCTGCTCCGTCTCCCCTCGGTACTGAAGGAGAGGGAGGGAGGGGGAGAGAGAGAGGGGATCACGCGAGTTCTCTCGGCGGTGCACCGCATGGGTTGACTAATTGCGCAAATGTTTAGCGAAAACAAACCATTTAACTAGTGGAGCGAGCAGGCAGTGAGATAGGGAGCATAGGCTAAGCCAATAATACTCACGGCGTAGAGGGAGGGAAAGGGAGGGAGCGAGAGGGGGAGAGAGAGAGAGAGAGAGAGAGAGAGAGAGAGAGAGAGAGAGAGAGAGAGAGAG
>NW_014584620.1:2108-2646 GCF_000485595.1 Priapulus caudatus
AGAGAGAGAGAGAGAGAGAAGCAGAGAGTGAGACAGAGAGAGAGAATGAAGGGGAGAGCAATAGAGAAGCGAAGAGCGATAGAGAGCCAATAATGACGATTCTGGCAATATAGGGGAAGGAGGGGTGCAGGCGGCAAATACAACAGCGACTGCCTGCTAACCTGACTCTGGATGGATGCAGGAGAGGGGGTGAAGGCAGCTAATGCAACAGCACCGCGGTGAAACCTAAATGACTTGCATCTATTGATCGGTGAGAGAGGGAGAGGAGAGAGAGGGAGAAAGAGAGAGAGAGCGAGAGAGAGAGAGAGAGAGAGACAGACAGACAGAAAGAAAGAGACAGACAGAAAGAGAGAGAGAGAGAGAGAGAGAGAGAGAGAGAGAGAGAGAGAGAGAGAGAGAGAGAGAGAGAGAGAGAGAGAGAGAGAGAGAGAGAGAGAGAGAGAGAGAGAGAGAGAGAGAGAGAGAGAGAGAGAGAGAGAGAGAGAGAGAGAGAGAGAGAGAGAGAGAGAGAGAGAGAGAGAGAGAGAGAGAAAGAGAG
>NW_014584620.1:4285-4719 GCF_000485595.1 Priapulus caudatus
GAGAGAGAGAGAGCGGGGAAGTGTAGCTGGAGGGATCCGCGCAGAAGTTTACCGAGTTTACCAACGCCCGCCGCGCAAGCTGCAACGTCCATACTCACTAATTAAGATGCCAATTAGCAGACAGTAGTAGATGCCCGACGGCACATCAACCCCCCCATCCTCCTCCCGCTCAGCATCCTTCCCCCACCCTCCTCCCCCTATACTATCCTATTTCCCCCGCAGCCTCCTCCACGCAGCCTTCTTCCCCCATCTTCCCTCCCCCATCTTCCTTCACCCCCAGCCTCTTTCCCCACCTTGCTTCCGCCACCCTCCTTCTCCCCACAGCCTCTCATGTCACACGCACGCACGGACGGACGCACGCACGCACGCACGCACGCACGGACGGACGCACGCACGTACGGACGCACGCACGCACGCACGCACGCACGCACGCA
>NW_014584620.1:6146-7324 GCF_000485595.1 Priapulus caudatus
CTCTGTCCTTGACTTTGACTCCCTGTCCTCTTCCCCTGTCCGTTTCCCTTCTCCTGTTCTCCATCGTCATCCCTGTCTATCCCCTTCTCTCCCGTCTGCCCCTATGTCCTCCCTCCTCATCCTGTCACCCTCTCCCCCCTCTCCCCCTCTCTCTCGCACTCTCGCCGACTATTTGACGGCCGTTATCTATTAAGCGGTATTAAGCGTTTGTTGACAAGCCGCGGCTGCCGCTGATTGCTGTAGATTTCCCGTCAGGCGCCGTAAAGTGTCCGACAGGCCACGCTGCGGCGGCAGCGGCAGCAGCGGCAACAGCAGTAGCACTAGTAGTAGCAGCAACAGTAGCTGCAGCAGCAGCAGCGGCAGTAGTAGCAGCAGCAGCAGTAGCAGTAGGAGTAGCAGCAGCAGCAGCAGCAGCAGCAGCAGCAACAGCAGTAGCAGTAGCAGCTTTCTCTCTCTCTCTCTCTCGCTCTCTCTCTTTCTCTCTCTCTCTCTCTCTCTCTCTCTCTCTCTCTCTCTCTCTCTCTCCTCCTCCCTCCCCTCTTTCTCTCCTCCCCCCTCTCTCTCTCCTCCTTTCTCTCTCTCCTCCCCCTCTCTTTCTCCTCAGCCTCCCCGTACGCAAGCAGCCCCGGTGATCCGCGCTACCCTTGGGTGACTGGCACCACGCACGCACGCACGCATGCACGCGCGCACGCCAGCACGATCACACGCACGCTCACACGCACGCACGCACGCATGCACGCCCACACGCACGCACGCACGCACGCACGCCTGTTTTTACTGCCGCTGCGCGCGATAACGAAGGTAGTTCGTGCCGAGCTGGTCTTAATCACATTAGAACAATATTTCCCCGCGACGATGCGACCGGCGTGCGCCTATTGAGCCAATTTGGTGCTTCCTGCCTGCTTACACGAGAGAGAGAGCGAGAGGGAGAGAGAAAGAGAGAGGAGAGAGAGAGAGAGAGAGAGAGCGGAGACCGAAATAGATAGATAGAGAGCGAGAGAGAGGAGCGAAAGTGAGAGGGGCGGGAGAGTGAGATCGAGAGCGCGAAGTAGAAGCGGAGAGAGAGGTGAGAAGCAGAAAGAGAGAGGGGGAGAAGGGGAGAGCGAGAGGGGCAGAGAGAGAGAGAGAGAGAGAAGCAGAGAGTGAGACAGAGAGAGAGAAGTAGGAAGGGGAGAGAC
>NW_014584621.1:2296-2930 GCF_000485595.1 Priapulus caudatus
TCAATGTCTCACCATCAATGTCTCACCATCTACATCTCACCATCAATGTCTCACCATCAATGTCTCACCATCAATGTCTCACCATCTACATCTCACCATCAATGTCTCACCATCTACATCTCACCATCAATGTCTCACCATCAATGTCTCACCATCAATGTCTCACCATCTACATCTCACCATCAATGTCTCACCATCTACATCTCACCATCAATGTCTCATCATTAATGTCACACCATCAATGTCTCACCATCAATGTCTCACCATCTACATCTCACCATCAATGTCTCACCATCTACATCTCACCATCAATGTCTCACCATCAATGTCTCACCATCTACATCTCACCATCAATGTCTCACCATCAATGTCTCATCATTAATGTCTCAACCATCAATGTCTCACCATCTACATCTCACCATCAATGTCTCACCATCTACATCTCACCATCTACATCTCACCATCTACATCTCACCATCAATGTCTCACCATCTACATCTCACCATCAATGTCTCACCATCAATGTCTCACCATCAATGTCTTACCATCTACATCTCACCATCAATGTCTCATCATCTACATCTCACCATCAATGTCTCACCATCAATGTCTCACCATCTACATCTCACCATCA
>NW_014584621.1:3865-4717 GCF_000485595.1 Priapulus caudatus
GAGAGAGAGAGAGACAGAGACAGCGAGAGAGAGTAGAGGGGAGGAAGAGGAGGAGGGGGGGGGAAGTTCTCCCATGTTAGAGCCGACGTGACCGCTCCGTATTTAATGACCGCCTGGATCGATCATATCTAGAGCGAGGGCATCCACGCGTGCTGTTCCTCTCCGCGGATTCACTCCCCTCCACCGCTCCCACACGCTGTTCTTCTCCGCGGATTCACTCCCCACCCTCCGGTAACCCCCAGCGCCGTTACGCTTATCGCCGTCACCCACGCACGGCAACGACGGACAGTACACGAAATGAGAAGCCATCGCGGGACGCGGAGGCTGAGGAAGAAGATGCTATGGAGAAGCGGAGGCTGAGGAAGAAGATGCTACGGGGAAGCGGAGGCTGAGGAAGAAGATGCTACGGGGATGCGGAGGCACAGGAGAGAACATTGGCTTCGGCGTGGCCAGTGACCGCCGCAGCATTCTCGCTCTGCGTGGAATTGATTTTTCACGCTCTCGCGTAGGGTTAAAACCGCTGCCGTTTTACACTGCAGCAGTGAGCGTACTGCCGTACTGTAGCAGACGAGAGAGAGAGCGAGGATGCTGGCATGGAGGATGCGTGCAGGCAGCGAGGGAGCGCGGGTCGATTCCTATACGAAATGCCGTTGACGTTGATTGCGCAAAGACACACGCGTGAGTTAGAGCGAGTTTAGAGCGAGAGGTGGGGGAGAGAGCAGGTGAGAGATAGAGGGAGAGAGAGAGAGAGAGAGAGAGAGAGAGAGAGAGAGAGAGAGAGAGAGAGAGAGAGAGAGAGAGAGAGAGAGAGAGAGAGAGAGAGAGAGAGAGAGAGAGAGAGAGAGAGAGAGA
>NW_014584622.1:0-4714 GCF_000485595.1 Priapulus caudatus
AGATTTCGTATTTATTTAGCATTATATTTTAATGAAACGCTTGAAGTGCCTGTGTACGCAGCCACGCGCTTAAAATGCCGCGTTCATTTCTATGTATATTGCATGGCCCTACCTATAGCTCTAGAACTATAGCTCTTCGCTTCGCCACAGGTAGCTCCAAGAAACGGTCTTGCTAGGGTTAGAAGATCCTAGTATAGACAATCAGTTGCACAGCCTCGTCGGGCTACGCCACATTCAGCGAATGTCGCAGAGCGAAGGGTTATAGTTCTAGAGCTAGGCGTTCTTCTGATCAAATGCGTAGTCGGAAGCCGTAGATATCAGGAGTGACGAGTCTATCAATATATATATTATATATTATATATATATATATATTATAGATATATTATATATATTAGATATTAGATATCTCCTGATATTATGTATGTGCAGTTGTAGTGTGGCAAACCTTATTACTAATTGCTTCTCCCCCTTCCTCTTTAGTAAATTGCAAATTTCAGGCTTTTCCTACTGTGAGTGTTGATCTGTCTATTTTATCAACGTTGTCTCTTTCCGTCTTCGATATAAATTAGTCCATTGGACATTGAAGACGAATGGTTACGAGGTTACTTAATATAAAGCACTGGGGGAGGGAATCGACAACTTTGTTCGCGTGCAGTATATAACTATAATATACTAATATATATATATAATACCTATATATATATATATAATATATATATACATATATATAATGTATAATATCATTATATCTATCAATGTATTATGGTGTGTGCGTGCAGTTATTACATATAGATAAATATATATCATATATATATAACCTGGCATATAATTATGTGTGTGTGTGTGCGTGGCAGTATACACTTATTCATATATAACTACCATTATAAATATATTATATATGCATATATCTATCGTGTGGGTGTGCGTGACAAGTATATTATCATATGATATATAATATAAGGTATATACTCACTATGAAGACAATATATAATATGTGTAGTGTGTGCGTGAGTATATTATATATATATATATATACATATATACTAATTATATATGCATATACTTGTGTGTTGTGGCGTGCAGTTATATTATTATTATATTGAGAGAGTAATACTAGGATAATATAGGGCAATATATAATCTGATAGCATACTCTTTATGTGTGGTGTGCGTGCAGTAATATTATTCCGAAATATAATGCATACTGATAAGATAGGTATATTTATTAGTATATATGTCATATATATATGTGTCTGTGACTGCGTGCCAGTTATCTATTATTATAATATACTTAATATAGTATACAACTATATGCATATATATGTTGTGTGTGCATGCAGTAATTATATATATAATACTATTAAATATATTATAGTATACTAAAATATATTAAATACTAGATAAGTATAGTATGCGGACTTCCTCTTTTGATGGTCCGTTGGCACCCCGCGACTCAAAAGTTTAATTTAAATGCCCTTGTTATAAACACTACCTACTACTACTACTACTACTGAGCGAGAGACTACCATCAACGCCATGCAACCATCACCATCAACCACTACTACTCCCGAGTGACCTAAATTTTGTCGCGATTCGCACAGGCAAACTTCCTGTTGCGAAGAGCACGAACAAAAGTCGCTCGTCGATCCCTACGCTCTAACTGGGAAGCACGATCCCCAGAGCTGAGAGAAAACGTGTAGGTGATGGGGCAGAAGGCAAGAAGAGTGTACAGTTTTCAATCAGAGAGCGCGGACTGTCTGCGGTTAAGTGTGAAGACCCCTATACCACTATCCTATATATATATATAGTTATACAATAATACTAATATAATATATATGATATATATAATCTACGTGTTTACTCGCGGAACGTTGCCTTCATTGTAACTCGTAGTACGGTGTATAGGCTGATCAGTCATATAATAAGATATATAATCTATAACACGTATATATATATATATATTATATATTATTATATATAACGTGTTTCTCGCGCGTGCGGTGCTTCATGCTAACGTGTTGTACGGTTTATAGCGGTGTAACGGAGTTGTACGGTTGTACAGGTGTATACTGTTGTACGGTATTGCACTAGGTTGTTATTGTCTGTCATAGAAACTCCGCAGCTAAATATGCAGCAGAACATTCACACGTGAATCCTAGTCTCTGTGTGAGTGTGAGTTGTGTCCTGTGTGTGTGTGGTGTTGTTGTGTGGGGTGTGTGTGTGTGTGTGTGTGAGTGTGTGTGTGTGATGGGTGTGTGTGTGTGGTGTGGTGTGCTGCGTTGTGGCGTGCGTGTGTGCCGTGCGTGCGTAGTGTGTGGTGTTGTGTGAGTTGTGTGGGTGTGTTGTGTGTGCGTTGCGTGTTGTGTGTGTGTTTGCTGTGTGTGTGTGTGTGCGTGTGTGTGTGTGTGGTGTGTGTGTATTGTTTGGTGTGTGTGTGTGTGTGTTGTGTGGTGTGTTGTGGTGCGTGTGTGTGTGTGTGTGTGCTGTGTGTGGGGTGTGAGTGTGTTATGTGTGTGTGTGTGTGTGTGTATGTGTTTGTGTGTGGTGTGTGTGTGTGTGTGTGTGTGATGTGTTTGTTGGTGTGTTGCCTGTGGTGTTGTGGTGTGTGTGTGTGTGCGTGTCTGGTGTACTGTCGTGTTCGTCGTGCCGCGTGCGCGTACGTCGCTGTGTTAGTGTGCGGCGTGTGCGTTTTTGCGTGCGCGCGCGCGCGTGTGTTTCTGTGTCTGTGTCGTCGCGTGTGCGTGGGGTGGCGTGTGGCTGTGTGTCTGAAGTAGATCCTTGTTCTGCTGCCTGTATCCTGATTGATCCTGGCTGTGCATGTCAGCTGTGTGGTCGCGTGCGTGTGATGTTGATAATGTGTGGCGTGCGTGCCGTGCGGCGTGCCGCGTGCATCCAATAAAATTCGTTCAGGTATTCAAGGAAGGTATGAATTATACATTAATAAATTGGTAATCATCATATTTTCTATCGTCATAATAGGCTGACATTAGACTTATAGTCAGGTTTTCAAGCGACAGGTAATAAGCCTAGAAATACGATTTTGTGTACGTACGTGCTTGCGTGCGTGCGTGCGTGCGTGCGTGCACACGCCATGCATGCGAGTGCGTGTGTATGTGTTATGTGTGGCATAGCATATACACTATATCAGGCTGATAGTCATACATAAGCCGAACCTTTCTTCTCTGTTTGTGCTATTTTCTACTTCCTGTGTTTCTTCCTGCCTTGCTCAGTGTAAACAATTCAGAATAGCGTATCTACGCGACTGGGCATCTGACAGCACACTGCTGAGGTAAAGAAAGAGATAGAATAAGGAGGTGCTCTAGCTGTTAAGCGATAAATGTGGTGAAAGGGAAACAAGACAGAGAGGGAAGGACAGGAACAACGAGAGAAAGAAAGCAAGACGAGTGAGAGACGAGAGAGAGAGAGAGAGAGAGAAAACGAGATAGAACGAGAGATGAGACAAAGCGAGATATGAGAAAGAGTAGATCCACGAGTGAGAAGACGAGAAAGAAAAAACAAGCGAAAGAGGAGAGAGAATGCAAGACAGAGAGAGAGCAGAGAGAAAAGAGAGAGACAGAGAGAGAGAGAGAGAAGAGTGAGACGAGGAGAGAGAGAAGACCGAGTGAGAGTAGAGCAGGGCGACGTGAGCGAGTGAGGGTAGGATGTAACGTAGTTTTGACAAAGGAAGACGTCTAGACTGATGCAATGCGCCGGTGACGAGACGTACAGTGCACGGCTGGTCTATCGCGGACTTTTAACCCCATCGTATTTGTTTGACGTCATGAACGTATAGGCGTTTGTGTGGCTGTGAGCGGTGCCGAGTGTCGCTGCGTGTCCGCGTCGTGCCCTGCGTGCGATGCCGTGTACGTCTGCTGCTGCTGCCTCGCGTGCGTGCGTGCTGCGTCGCGTGCCGATCACGTTGGACTCAGTGTCGTGCGTGTACGTCTGCTGCTGCTGCTGCGTGCGTGCGTGCGTGCGTGCGTGCGTGCGTGCGTGCGTGCGTGGTGCGTGCGTGTGTGTGTTCGTGCGTGTGTGCGTGCATGCGTGCGTGCGTGCGTGCGTGCGTGCGTGCGTGCGTGCGGGTGTGTGAGCTACAGAAAGTGAGTTGCAAGAGGGTTAAAGGAAGCGAGTTCGAAGAGATGTGTCAGGTGTGAGAGTGTGTAAACAGGAGAACGATCGAGAAGCGGTTTCGTTATACGGCGAGATAGCAAGGGGGCGAGATAGCAAGGGGGCGTATACTGAGGTGGTGGAGGGTTGTGACGCACGCCTATATTAGCAGCAGCAGCGGCAGCAGCAGCATCAGCATCATCATCATCAGCAGCAGCAGCAGCAGCAGCAGAAGCAGCACCACCACCAGCAGTAGCAGCAACAACAGCATCAGCATCATCATCAGCAGCAGTAGCAGTAGCAGCAGCAGCACCACCAGCAGTAGCAGCAACAACCGCAGCAGCAGCAGCAGCAGTAGCAGTAGCAGCAGCAGCAGCAGCATCAGCATCATCATCAGCAGCAGCAGTAGCAGCAGCAGCACCACCAGCAGTAGCAGCACCACCAGCAGTAGCAGCAACACAGCATCAGCAGCAGCAGCAGCATCAGCATCATCATCAGCAGCAGCAGCAGCAGCACCACCAGCAGTAGCAGCAACAACAGCATCAGCAGCAGCAGCAGCAGCAGCAGCAACAACCGCAGCAGCAGCAGCAGCACCACCACCACCACCA